>NC_143427.1:3845000-4145250 GCF_059467195.1 Physcomitrium patens | reverse complement strand
CTTGAGTCTATTTCAGGCCTCAGCATTATAGCTCTTCACAGATTATGCAATTCTTGTCAGAATTCATCCTCTCTTTTGAAATACTAGTGCACTAAAGACAGCACTGAAGTTTTTTGAGTTGGATACAGGTGAACCTATACGTTGGCGTAGGGTTACTGAGCTTGGGCTATGCCTTTCGTCTCGGTGGTTGGATCAGCTTGGTACAATCCAAAACCTAATCTTCTATCTTGACCTGTCTACACTTCAATCTTACTCAACTGTTTTCAGCATCATTGAGCGCTAAAAATACTCTGCATTGGTTAACCTCGGCCTTCGCAAGCCTGTCTTCTTGATGGTTTAAATTGCAATGTGTAGGTGGTGTTGACAGCGGTGAGCTATATCTTTGCGCACTCGGCAAAGCTAATATGTTGGTCATTCGATAAGGTCCCCAGATCCATGGTGCAATCATACCCTAATTTGGGTACCACAGCAATGGGAAAGCTGGGTCACTGGATGGTACATGTCAACTGCATGACTCTACTTAGGCTGCAAGTTAAATTTAGGGCCAGATTATCATGTGGGACATAGTGTGCTAGCTATTCTACTGTTATATTACTGCGAGTCTTTGATGATGTGTAACGATATCTACATGATTGTAGTAATTGCTCTCATGTACCGTTCTTTCTGTGTGAATTTCTTTTACACATGGAACAATAAATTTGTAAGTTTGTGCAGCATTATTTTAGCTTTAGTCCCGTAAAGCTGTAAGCTGATAGCTGATCACGGACAAGAAATGGTGGGAAACGATAGGTGATGGTGATGGCGCTGGCAGAGTTCTTTGGAGCATCCTGCATGTGCTTGATTATTGTCTGGCAGTCTATTGAGATGCTTCTGCGTTCGGAAATCCTGTGCCTGGGTTCTATGTGCTTGTCGTCAAGGTAGCTTTCTCACGGCAGAATCGCTTATCTCTGAAGGACTTTATGTAGGAAAGCTTAGCCTGCATGTCAACATCTCCCCGTGTAACGTTTGATATCTATCTGCTGTTGCAGGCATGCAGTGATAATAGGAAGCACTGTGATCATGCTACCAGCTATTTGGATTCGAACTTTTTCACGGCTGACATCCATAAGCTTCTCTGGGGTTATGTCCTCTTTGCTTCTGACTGCAGGTATGCTTTTGTGCCTCCTCATCATAGTTTGAACTTTTCCAGCAGCCTACACGAGATGCTGATTGTCTGCACGGAGACAGTGGTTGTGATTTCATGTGCAGCGGATCCAAACCGTGAAGCAATACATGATACTTCTAGCTTATTTCATGAAAGTGTCAACTGGGAACATTTACCCATTGGAGCTGGCATACTGGTTGTCTCCCTCTCCGGTACATTCAATGCCATTTTTAAACTGCATTGAGTATCTATTGCTAAGAGAAGTTTGTTTGCATGGTAACCCTCCGTGGATCCTGATATAACTTTCTCTATATTTCTGGATTTTAATCGGAGTGTTAAACTACGCTACCCATGTCTTCTAAAGTTTAGAAATTAGAGGGTTCCTCACAAAGTTTGTACTTTACCTTATCACTTCCTAATTCAGGTCATGCGGGCCTACCTTCAATGCGACGAAGCATGAAGAATCCACAAAACTTTGAGCATTGCTTAAACGTGGCATTCACTTTGATGTTCCTCTTGTACGTCTTCCTCCCTCATTTTACATGCCATCCTTCGCTTGATTGGAATATACCTATAACTGGCTCGACATGTGTGGCAAATGTTTGAATCCCAAGGTCCTATTGTGAATGGCAGCTCCTTAAACGGTTTCCGTTTTGAACATATTATTATGTTGCTCACGAGCAGCTGGGTGCCAGATATGCCACGATGGGGTCCATTTCGTATTTCTACTTTGGAGGTGCTCTGAAGGTCTTGGTGACCGCAAACTTGAACGAAGCCTCTGGGGTGACGGGGTTTGTTCTGCTAAGTCTTGGCAAATTAAGGATTACTATCAATGAGGCGGTCACTGTACTGGTGGCTATGAGCGCATACTCAACAATTCCTGTACGTTATGCAAGCATGAATTCCTTCCTCTGATAGTTGAAGAGCTGGAAGATCCTCACTTATCTTGGTTTGTAGCTTTAGCCAAACGCAGTGCGGTTGAGTGTAAACAACTTCTTGCACATATTTTTTTTTACTGCTGCTCGTATAGCAAGCCACACGCATGCTTACCTAGTAACACGGCTGCCATGATTACCTGCGTCCGGGCTGGTCCCAATACATACTGTGGACGTCAATTCGTCGCTTTCTAAACGCTTATCTAAATGGGTGTGGTCGCAGGCACTCATATATGTTATAGCAGAATTGATAATGGACATGATTTATGGAACTACCTCTTCCCATCAGCAGAACCGTTCTCCAGGTATCTAAATTGACTTGTTTCTGCTGAGGTACGTCACGGAAAGGGTGTAAACCATCTCTGTGACCTTCGAAGTTCAGGATTCGCCACAAGGAATCTCTTTTGTAATGCATTTCTCAGTTCTTGCCATCTCAAGTAAGGAAGTTAAAGTTGTTCCCTCGGTTGTGCATATGTTTGGATTGAATACTCAGATTCTTCGTTAAAACTAACTTGTAATAAAAACTAATCACTGGTCCTGTCTTGCAGGTGCAGCCGATCTAATCGCCAGAACGATAGTGATGGGCCTAGCCTACATGGTGGCCATCCTCGCGTAAGTTAAATGACTTGTGGTTTTTGCTGGATACAGTCTCTGAATCACACCAAGCAGTATCCTAGCATGGTCTAGTTTCATCCTAAGATAGGGTACTTTGGTAACATGCACAGGTACAATGTGCTGGGAAGCGTGGAATCCACTGTTGGGGGAGTGTGCTCAGTTTCAGTGTCTCTCCTACTTCCATCCCTTTTCTACTACAAGTAATCAACCCATCCAACTCTCATCCAACTCCCTTGTGACATGCACTTCCTGGGAAATCAATGTTTCCAATTGTTTTTGCGGGGTTTTTCTATAACTCTATATCTGAAGGTTGTTAAGGGGTATTCGTCTAGCTGATGAGGTTAAAGTTTTGCAGTTTCTTTGAAGTGTAGTTGTGGGACTGCTCAAATATGTATTAGTTGCCTTGTGCGTCCGGACTCGTTCGCCATGTGCTGCGCACTATGTACAGTCATCAGAATATATTGCACACCTACATCAATTGACATGTTTTGGATTTTCATTTATGGGGCAGGTTGTACAAGGAGGAGCTGAGTGCCTCCAAGAAGGCCGCAGTACTTGGGATGTGCTTGTTTGGTGTTGTGTGTCTTGTCGGCATTGCAACCATCAATGTCCTGGAGCTCGCTAATATCATCTTGGTGTGCGAGTAGACGAAGTAAAACAAATTAGATTGATTTCGCTATCAGCCTCCCACCAAACCTTTTTTCTGTCTGCCATTCTCTGCAAAAGCAAGCAAAATCTGACCCTGAGAAGCATTGCTGATTTACATTCTGAAATAGCCCCGTCAGGCCAGACAGAATTAGCTCCCCTTCTGGCTCAAAAAAATGTTCACCTACCTCATGGAACAACCTTTATACCAATTCTGGATCAGAGAACGGTGATGTGCTTTTTTCATTATGCACCTTTAAGTATGAGGTACAAGTACCTATTGAGTGTATTTGGAGTACAATCACATTCAAGTTTGTTGCAAGATACCAGAATTTCTGAATGAAGGTCCAACCTCCGGTCAGTTCAAGAGAAACAATTGTACTGTTAATTTGACTGCATAGGTGATTGGTTCGACTGCAAGGCAATGATACAACAGGGCAGATTATGTTTGGAATCGACTACGGCAATCCTGCTGGTGGAGGATCATAAAACACGTAACCCGCTCAGGAAAGTAAATAAATAACGGATATTTTGGGATTTAAGGCAGTTATGTTCTGAAGCCAGTGAAGGTGTCCATTGATGAAGCTATCTAGCAAGTGGGTTGCACAGGCCAGAAATGTAGGCCAAGTGAGGGTGCAATTGTAAAGAGCACTAAAGAAAAAAGACGGGGAAAAAATCTCAAAAAGTGATCATGTCTCCATTAGACGAGAGGGGAAAAAGTAGAGAAAGAAAGGGAGAGAAGCAAGGGAAAGCCCCACCCCCTTAAGAGATAAAACAGGGAAAACAGAGGTGTTATCACAATTCAAACCTCCTCCACAGCTTTTCACTGTCTCGACCTTCCACATTATCACTCCCCATTTTGTTGGCTACATACACAATCTATCCCCTTTTTGGCCCCCCAGCAATTAATCCTCGTCATTCTTTCCAACCTTTTCTCAATACTCTTCTGCAAATGACACCCCGTGTTTAGAACACTTATGTTAAGACCTAATCACAAGGTCTCTCACGAGCTCAGAAGACAAAATCAGTAATTCTCATTCTCCCTTAACAACTTCAAAGACCATAGTTGAATATAGTAGTATGAGAACGTTTTCTTCATTTAGCTCCGCATTTGGTCTTCTCAATTCCGAGTACTAATCCCCCATCAATTCTTCACCACCAATCTTCCACTAATAGCCATTTCTGATGTTGCTTTAAATAAACTTAAGTTTATTGGGAATTGTCCAAAGATGGGTGCTATGTTCCAATGAGGTTGAAACCGAAATCAAATTGAACCCAGCACTGGTGCGAGACTCTCCAGCTTGTGCCACAGGGGCTTGACTTCAACCCGAAACCTGGGCCCCTAAGTGTACTTCGAATCTCACGAATCTAATCCATAAAACATGGATGTTTGTATGAGTGTGTTCGTGTTTGTGTATATGTGTGTATTTCAGTGTTTGCGTTATGGATAACAGGATCACGCCATATCTCGCTTGAAGAATGAAAGCGAGTCTACACACGTCGCAACCTCGGTACCCAAAAACCCCTAGATCGCTCTCTTCCGGTTCTTCTCCGCTTCTCCGGAGTAGATTTCCTGAAACCGCAACTAGCACTAGTCTCCTTTAAGCAACCATGGCCAGGCAGACTCCGGGAAACTCTCATAGAAATACGAGACGCAGTGTGAACAGAACCCAAGTTCAGGACGTAATTGGGATCCTAGGGGGACAATGCTACTCCTAAACCCGACCCCACCAATAAAAGACCCCGTGGTCGTGCCCCCCCCCCCCCACAACCCCTCCCTTGCCATCATGAGCTCTACTGCACCCTACGGGCCGGTATAGCCCCCTCGGTTTCTGAACAACGTGGTGATAGGTGGGCTAAGTCTGTCCATGGGTGCACCGCCCCCTTCACCCGTCCTAGGGTAAAACAAACCCAAACTTACCCCATCCATTGCCAGCCTGGCATGCCCGCTACGTCGGATTGGATGCAACCAACTGAATTCTGCCAACTGGAGGGAGATCACGTGCAAAGGGCGAGGGGGAAAGGATGTGGGTCCCATCCAAGCGTGCGCGGGCTAAAGATTGGGGGCAGGGCCAAGTGGGCGGGTCCTGCACGACGGGTCGTCATACACTGTATGGTAGTGGCAAGGGGGTGTGGGCTCCACGCCCGTCCCCTCCCCTCCCCCTTCGCCGTATGCGAAAGGGTCAAGTTCTCGTATCCGATATTACCTCCGTTTTTAATACGCTGGCGTATTCGTGTACGAGGCTATTTGTGGAGTTATCTTGGTAGTGCCCATAGTAGCGAGATTTTTAGCGCCACGTAGACTCATTAAAAAATGGAGTAAGTTGATACTGATTTCCCAATAGTGCTCAATATTCTGGTGATATTGGCTTCATGATAACGTCATATCTTTAAATATATATGTATATTTTTTTTATTAATATTACTTAATTTTTTGTCATTTTTTATTAACAAGGAATCAAAATAATTCGAATATGTATTCTAAATCATTGTTGACAAGTTACATATGTTGCTAAATCAATCCTTTTTCCTTCGAAATATTGACTTGGTCCTTTATTAAAAACAAAACATAACTTGATAGGGATCTCGATTTCATACCACCCCCAATGTTGTCTGATGTCTGTGAATGTACACATGTTCGTAAGTATACTCAAAATTTCTTTAAGCTCATAATAAATAAATAATGATAATAACAAAACAACGTTGTAATACTCAATAACTGCAACTCAATTGCTAGTTCCATTTGATTGTCATATTTAAAATAACGAGCTCTTGTGCTACTTTTCTGCAAGGTAAAGTCAGAAATTCACAACTGTGCTTCAAACCACCAACTCATCTCTAAAACTACTTGCCATCTTCTGATATAATCTGGCATAGTTGAAGGTTGTTCGGACTATTCAGTTAGAACATATCGAAATTAGCCCTACTCTTGCTGAGTGCTGTGAATTTAATCCCCCTTTCTTTGGTTTCCCAATCAGAACAAAAAGGGACTTCTAAAATATGTTTTACATATGCTCGAAAGTCCAGAAATAAGGCCAAGGAATATGCTGGTTCAAATTCGGCATTCTCCCAAAATCGGCGAATCCTACAGTGCCGTTGCTATGGAGGTAGCTTATCCCGGAACCACAACTGCTACTATTTACGCCCATGTCTATCTGCTCTGGCTGCTGCGTCTGTTTTTGTGTTGAAGTGTTTATCAGGGTTTTGGTTCTAATTTTGCGCATGGAGCAAGGGAATGGAACACAAAGAGAGACTATAAGTGTGCTTTTAGTTCGGGGTTGGCAATGAGGCAGTGAGGCTTCTTCGATTGCCCCGTCGCGGTTCTTTTGCGTCGACCAGAACCCTCTGGCGCAGGTTGGTTGTCGGAGCAGTGCCTGTAGCAGTCTGCCCCCTCCCCCCACCTTTTCTCATCGAATCCATCTTCATCTTCGTCATTTTCTTCGCCTTCTTCTTCTGCTCCGCCCCCTCCTCCTTGACTTCCTCCCCTCCGTTCTTATGTCCATCTATTACGCACCAATCCAACCTGCCAAACGGACGTCGTTGCTACTTCGGCATCTCTTCTCCGCGGCGATTGCGTTTCCATGCCCAAGCTCGTTCGCTCTATTCGGGGCCGATTGGCCATTTCGTGCCTATAATAAAATCACCGGGGTCTTTCCTCGCAAGCCTCCCAACCCTTGATAAATAATATGCAGATCATTATCTTCTTTTAAAGTTAACGTGGAATGCCATTTATAAGTATTATGATAAGAGAATATTCCTTTTATAATGTTAATGATAGCATTATTACCCTGCAACATTGGCTATATATGTCTCTTTGTACCCGATCTCATTCGTTTGCAATTATTAAAACATCATAATATGTTCTTGCACATTCAACTTGAAGCGGCGTTGCAATAATAAAACAGAGCATTATAAATAGTGCCCCACAAAATATAGATATACATATATCAACTTCCCAATGTTACTGCTTGAAGCTCGTTCTTTTAATGAAAATTTGATACATCGGTCAATTTTAATGTCAATTACAAATGAAATCGTACTGTAAATTATGAAGGGGACAAAAATATAACAAACAAACAAAAAGTTCTTCAGAGAGAGTGAGACTTGCAATTTGTCGGTCAAACCCCAGAAACCAATGGTCCTGAAAAAGGCGGGGGGAGTCATGAACAAGATAAAAGTGAACGGATCGACCAGGACAAAAGCGAAAGGTTCAGGTTCAAATAAAGTGAAAGTTCAGAGGCGATCGAGCGAGCGAGCAGTAGTGCAGTGTGAGGCAGAGCTCAGTGGGGCCAGGGCTGGGCCAGACCACCGGCACAGCTCCCAGGGAGGATTTGCCACAATCTTGCAGGTAAGTCCCCTCCATCCATTCATTCATCTCTGCTCATCTACACATACACCCGCTCATCCATCCACATGAACACTTTTCCGTTCTTCCTTTTTCTTGAACCCTGGCTCCAAACACGATGCGTCCTTTCGACGCTTGCCACAGCTTCCCGCCTTTACACATTGGAAGTGTGCCATGTACCCGGACAGTAGTAATTCCATGAGGAGGAGAGAACATTAAACCCGTACATATAAATATATTCACCACTTTCTACAGAAGGTAAACAAAGAAGTGTGGGAAATGAGAGACATCGGGATATATTGCACGGAGGAGGAGGAGCCAAATCCTGAGTATAGACATTCCACAGCCTAGCTCTTGGCTCACCAACAGGGAGCACCCTGAAGGGACAGTTTCCACGTCAGCCGATGTAGGCACGCACTCGTTCACCCCCTCTAAGAACACAGGGGACTCGATCGAGTCAATGGTGGGGGAAAAAGTAACCCGGAAAGAAGGTCGAAGCCCCAAACCCTAATTCTCGATAATGTCTCGGTGGAATGATCTCCACCTTCCGTTGTCATCCGATCCGACTGTGTTGGGACAGACGACGAAGTGGTCGCTCTCTCGTTCCCTTCCCGTTCCCCTCGTCCGGATAAGTTTCAGAAAATAGGGGATAAAGACGGCAGCAGCAGGGCTAAACTTAGGGCTCCCCCATGTGCAGGATCACCGGATGTGCCGGTGCCTCCGAGGCGCCGTGCACCGGTTGCTCAACGAGCTGGATTGCCGTTGCATCGGGTCGGGTGGGATCGGGTCAGGTCGGGTCGGGCCCTACCCGAGCCCGTGCCTTCCTCTCAACCCTGCGCGTCACTGGTGGCCAAGCCTCTGTTTCGGTATTCGTGCTGCATTGGAATCCGCGACCAATCATGGCGCGTCGTAGAAGCGTCCCGGAAGCTTCCTCTGTCATTGCGGAGGGTCACGCACGTCCTGGAGGAGCCGCATAATTGAGCCCGGGCCGGGTTGAATGCTTCCGTCTCTCGCTCTTGTCTTCCTCTATATCGCAGGTGGATGGATTTCACCGCTGTTGGATGGATTGTGGTAGATGAACTACTGATCTGGGCGTGGACAGCAATCGAAAACGTAAAAGACAAGTGGATCCATTTCCTAGTAGGAAATTTTGAGGAATGGAGAGTTTGAGGAATTGGCAAATTGCACCTGAAGTAGGAAGGTATTTAGTGGTAAGATGTTTATACATGATGTTTGTACAAAACATTATTGTCTGATATTGGTTTTACTTTATTTTGTAATCCCTCACATCCAATATTAATCTTTTTCAGAAAGTAAATAATGAGCTTGTTTGAAAGCTAGATGTGATGGCGATTGTATTTTTCTTCTATTTGTTATTTATTTATTTATTTATTTATTTATTTATTTTTCCCCACTAAAAAGATCGCAGAAAAGATCGATAATCCATTGCCACTTGTGTAACAATTCATGCCCAAGATTTTATTCATCGCCATACCACTTGCACCAAAGAGTGTCACCCGGCCGAGTAAAAACATAAATAAAAAATAAAAAATAAAACCCTGAACCCAATCCAACCCAACCCATTGGGCCAGGTCAGTCGAATATGAAAAGGAGTTTCCCAAACGAGAGGAGGAGATCCTTTGGCAACGTGGGAACAGAACCCAAGTCCATTCATTTAATTAAAACTTTGTCTGATCTGCACCCCCCAGCTCAGATATTTTCCCCCAACAGAAAGCTGATCTGGCATTTCTTGCAAGCCAACCCAATTCCGCCACGTGAGCCCATCTCACTGGACACAACCCAGATACTATCCAAATAAAAAATCAAGAGTTAAAATCAATGGAGAAGAGGAGCGCGAAATAATAAACTTATAAATAACTACAGAAGGGGGACAAATGGGATTCTGAAATGGGGGGCGTGAGTCTTGTCTAATATCACAACTTGGATCCAATGAGGGGGGGGGGGAGGGGGTCGGAATGAAGCGAAGGCTAGTGTTAGGGTTCAGACTTGTCCACGAGGGATGAACCTACATGGGTGAATGTAGGAAGAATGGGTTAATGGATGAATGATGCCAGGATTCCCCATCCATAAGAGTCTTATGGGTTCCTTTCATGGATGGATGAATGGATAGATGGGTAGGTGTAAGAATGGTTAACGGATGAATGAGGCCAGGACTTTGTTTATTTGCCAAGATGGATGGATGTATATTGGATGGATGAAACTTCCCGAATCCATCCCCATTTTCATCTATATCCATGACGTTTTTAGAATCAGCTGATGACGTCATAATTGTAGAATAGAATCCATACAAAGACTATCTAGGCATTGAGAATTATGACGCCATCAGCTGGTTCTAAAAGAAACCACTGGTGGAATTTTGTAACCCACTTTCCAAAAAGTGGTCAATGACTTTTTTTGAAATTTTCGTTATATGTTTTTACTAGTATGTAAAAGTTAAATTGAATAATATCAAGATTTTTTAAAAAAAAATTCAATGGTATTTTTAACACGGCACACTGTTCTATTTCACTTTTGTTTTAATTCTCCATTGTTTGAGAGACCAAAAATAATAAAAGAAAAGGAAAAGAAAAAGGAAAAAAGGAAAAAGTCTGGGAAGATGTATGCAAAATACCAAAAGTTTATGAAGTAGGTAATTTGAAATGGTCTGGTGTTGAAAGTGGTGGAAGATCATGTTTTAAAAATAATGAAATCATTCTGATTGTAATACAACATTTTCTGAAGTATCATTACTTGAAAAAATATATCTTAATCATAAATTGGTACCAGTATCAAGCCTTGTGTTTTAGTTTCATTTATCTCTTCTTCTGTGTTCCTGATTGATTTTAAAAAGGTCTATTCAAAGAATGAACAAGGATTTTATGTTACTATATATATATATATATATATATAGTGGTGCTTGTTCTTTGAAAATTCTTTGAAAAATAGAGGTACACTGTACCTGATTACATTGATAACTTGTCTGTTTGTGCATGATTTGTATGTGTTTGTATATCCATTTCTTTTAATATTTCTTAACATGTAGTGACACAAAAAATGTCACGTATATATAGAGCAAAGAATTCATTGTTGATGTGTGCCATTTTGATGGAAACAACTATTGAAGATTTAAGACTGAAATTTACGGCTTGATAATATGTTCTAGTATATTATTACCATATTATGTATATTAAAAAATCCACCATTTAATTATAGTTGAAAAATAAATGAATCATTAATTGAATGAACCCCTGTATCATGATGTTGATTGTTAATAAGATATTCCAACACCCAATTATTTTGATGTTTTTAAATGATTTCTTTTTGGGTATCTTCGTATAGATAAATTCATATTTAAATCATCCCAGAGGTACAGCTAATTCATGTATAGTTTTTTTCATTTATTTTTTATTTGTCAGAATAATCACTGCTGAAATGAATGATTTCATATTTCAACTATTAAGGCATCACAGAATATGACATTAGAATCAAATAATTCAAAAGTAGTACAAACTGAATATTAGTCCCCATTCAAAGTTAGAAATGCTTATTAATTGAATCATTGTGTTTGTTCTAAAACAGAGCTGCTTAGTTGCAACATACCAATCATGCATTAAGTTTCACTATGACATAGTTGAACAGTTTTTTCATTCAGAACGGTATGAACCCAATACTCTGAAAATCATCAGTGAAATCATGACCAAAAGCTCATTCTATATTTCATAGTTTGTGCAAAGAACTTTTAAGAAATAAAAATAAAAAAAAATCTTTTGATATGCATACATGTATGTTCTTACATGTACATACACCAGAAAAGCTTAAAACAAATCATGTGTTAGTTTGAATGTAATGTGAGAATATATCTTTAGGGTGCCAATATGCTAAACAGGTTTAATGTTTTCACACAAGTTGTCAGTTAATATGAAGGATCAACCATTAATAAAGAACAAATATCATTATATTTGGTTCACAGCATGGTGTTGCTTGCATTGAAACGTAGAGATAAAAAGAGATATAATTTAATTGAAATAAGTTAAGTTGTTGTTTACTTTTTATGGAATATTTATTATTATTATTATTATTATATATAAAGTTGACGATATCAGTGTTGCTATGAAGAACTCAAGAATTAACAATTCTGTTTCAAAAATTTATTACTTATATTTTCATAAAATAAATATCACAATAAAACTTACAGTGGAAAGACCATTAATGCACAAAAAAACATCATGTTTTTGACATCTCTTATACCAAGAATGACACATGTTATATGTTATTGACAGTAGGATAGAATGTTGGTTGTTTTAATGAAACCTATGAGGTAGAAGGAATATGAGTCACTGTTATAAATGTATATATATATATATATATATATATAAACTCACACTTATTTTTTTTTTAACATTGTAGCATCAGATTCATGATCTTTCAAGCTCTTACTGAATCTTGTTCACTGACAAGCATGTACGCCACATGTGGTTACATGTATTGTAAGCCAACACAACTTTTCAGACCCATTGATTTTTTACCTAAGCTCTCTTCACAACATTGTACCTCCACGAAACTCCATTTGAAACATCCCGTGTACTACAGCACGGGTTGAATTCCACCTAAAAACCTCCCCTCTTTTTGTTTGTTCGTATGAATATGTAAACACAAAACACACACACTCACATACATACACAATCTAGCAGTTTTTTACAAAAGAAACAAGAATCAGAGCACAAACAATCAACGGAGTTCAGCGACGCTGTATCAGAATACCGGTAAGATTGAAGAGGCGTATCAGCAGCTTGTGCATTGGCGTCGATACGCCGTAGAGTTGCAGTGTTTCTAACCAGCGCAGACAGGGAAGTGAGTCCACAAGTCACGTCTAGATTTGGGTTCACAGTCGACTGCTGAACTGGACTGGCTGGACCGTGACTGATTGCGACGGTCACAAATTTGTGATGCGATGCTAATTCTTCGGCGTGTAAGGCTTAGATTGCGAAAGGGGTTCCACAGTTTTAGACCTGTGGACCTGCAGTAGGAGAAAGTACAACTGGGAGCTGACCCGGGCGGGCTGGATGGCTGACTGGCCCTCGTGGTCACAGCGATGAAGAAGACTAGATCAAAGTGGTTCCCGGTAAAATTCAAGTTGCGGAGGCTGGAGACCGCTTCTTTCCCGGGAGGTACTGCTCCGAAGTTTCTGAATTTCACGCGAGCAGATTCCCCGTCGACGACGGGAGCCCCGTAGAATACCTGGACACCTAGCCTCGAACGAAGCGATGCCGCACAGAATAAGGCGGCATCGTGCCTAGGATGACCGGATGAATGGACCGGGTGCCGCTGATCCTGCACACACCAGCTGAAAGGGCCACTGGCTCTGGCCCGATGGTTATGATCCTCCAGAGTCGGTCTTCCTGATTTACTCGCGATTGTCAATTGTCGAGAATCTCGAGTTGGTAAACAGGGCAACAACAACCCCCCCTCGCAGGACGGATCTCTTCTCGTCAGTGGGGAGCCATCATCGGGGAAGTACACCAGCAGGGAGGGTTAAAGATCGAAAAGAAAAGCAAAGAGGCATCTGGCAACTCGTCATCATAGTTTTCCATCACAGACGTAATCATTCCGGGGCTTTCTGGTCGAGGCACGTGATTCGCTGCGGGAGCCCAAATTTCTAGACTCGGATGCTTATTCTCTGCACCCCCTTTTTTAGCACGGTTCATTCCAGTTGATGAGAGCGGTCCTTTTAGCCGGTGATTGCTGGTTGTGTTGCTTATTCCAACTGGACTGTCTGTCTTCGGTGTTGGTGGAGTGCAAGTGCTTGATCTTTCCGTGTTTCAGCTCAGGTCTGTTGTGGCACCCTCACTACCGATCGCCACCTCGAGCTGGTGAAGAGCATACAGCCTGTGCATCGTCTTCGGTGTAATCTTCTCTGTTCTGAACCGCCATTCCATCAGTAAAGTCTTAAGGACAGTAGTTTGCATTGCGGAGCCTGTACTTGAGCATTGAGCCTCTTGATCACTTTGCAGTGGATTCCTTCTCCTTCACCTATGCTCCAAATTTCAGGCTGTGTGTAGTTTCATTTCCTCGCTTTCTAAGGTTCAGATTCAAGAGAGCTTCCTCTGACACCTCGCGAATTTGATGTAGTTACAACACTTTACTCTCAGGTTCATAACTTCTGCTTCATTGGAGGTGTATTGTGTAGATTTTAGATGATTGTGAGTTTCAAGTGGTTCTCATTAGTAGCGTCTCTCTGGGTAAGCTTAGGTGGTAAACCTTCAGACAATGTGCCAGGAAGTTGTTAGTCCATCATCTCTCATGTCTGGATTTGTGAAATTGTTCATCTGGGAGGCACGCAACTTCTCCATTTAACAATTTTTACTAGACACTTCCAAACAATGACTCTCCAAATTTTGTCCAAGCGGTCGTGCCCTGTTGAAGTAGGTCCATCGGCAAAGCGATGGAAATCTCAATCCAGCTGGGCAATCGAGGGCGTGGCCCCGGTTGCAGCGACCTCTGCAGCAGCAGAAGCAGCGGAAGGGTCAGCTTGTGTGAAGCAGGAAGACCCGATAACACTGCAGGAGCCCACTTCAGTCCTGGATTTACAAACCAGTCCGGGGCGGTCGTCCTCCTCGGGCTCTTTGTCATCCCATTCCAGTCTTTCCGGTGACGAAACCAGCTTCCCTTCTCTCGCTGGAACTGACATATGCAGCGAGGACCAAACCTCCAGTGAACTGCTCCCCGTCTCGACTGTTGAGAGCGTGCACAATGACCATGATATTGCCAGCTGGATGGAATGTATGGAGGATCCTAATGGACCCCTGGCGCTCACAGACTTCTCCAAATGTGAGGAGGGTGGGGAGGTTCGTCAGGCAGAGGTGAAATTAGATGGAGGCATCGAGACTGGAATTGACCATTTTGTGAACGCAGACATCGATTTTGGCTTCGAGCTGAGCTTGGACGATAACGACCATGAGGCCTTTGCGAATTACATGCTCTCTGATCCCGGGCTCTGTCTTATGGACGAGCCGAAATTTCTCAACTTCCCCGAAGGATTTCAAGATGCCCACAGGCTGCTGGAATTAGGTGACTCCCTATCATCAATGATAGATTCCGCCCCAGGAATTGGAGTAGGGGAGGTTCAATCTAGCGATGCATCGTCTACTCCAGGAAGCGATGTCTCTTACGAGCCTGGGTACAGTGGATCACAGAACTGGGAGTCCAATCCCCTTGAGGTGCAACAGCCCCTCGACAGTGGGCTTCAACTGGTACACCTTCTGTTGGCTTGTGCTGAAGCCATCGAAGAGTCCAATTTCGACACTGCTCGGCCTATGCTGAGTCGTCTGAAAGCCATTTCGAACCCATACGGAGACCCCATGCAAAGAATTTCGCTCTACTTCGCCGATGCTTTGAGTGATCGACTAACCAAGGAATCAGAGACTCCAGTTTCAGCTGCTCCGATCTCATCGCCTGTGGAGCTGGACACTGACCTTGCCTATCAGTCGTTCTATGAGGTTCTCCCTTTCGCCAAATTCACCCATTTCACTGCTAATCAAGCAATATTTGAGGCTGTTGGTTACCACAACAAGATTCATGTGGTGGACCTGGATATCCAACAAGGTTTGCAATGGCCGTCTTTCCTCCAGACGCTGGCTCTTCGACCTGGAGGTCCGCCGAGTTTGAAGATAACCGCCGTAGGAACGAATGCTGCATCGTTGCAATTAACCAAGCGGCGGCTGTCCGAATTTGCCCAAGCACTTGAAGTGCCCTTTGAGTTGATTGTATTAGTCGAAGACTTGGACAACCTTGATAAGGAAAAGTTCCAGATAGAGCCTGACGAAGCTCTCGCCGTCAATTGCTCCCAAGTTCTGCATCGTCTCTCTGGCAGTGAAGCTGTTCTTCAGAAGCTCTTGCTGCTACTACGCAGCCTTAATCCTGAGGTGGTCACTCTTCTCGAAGTCGAAGCAAACCACAATGGCGCCAACCTCATATCTAGGTTCGTGGAGGCTCTCCATTACTACTGCGCCCTCTTCGATGCCCTGGAAGCTTCTGTAAGCAGCGACAGCCCTGACAGGTTCCGCATCGAAAACATCACCTTAGCTTCAGAGATACGGGGCATTGTTGCTTTGGAGGGCAGCGGCCGCGGTGCCCGCCACGTCAAATCCGAAACTTGGCAGAGTCATTTCACGAAATGTGGATTCCGCAACCGGCCTTTGAGTTCATATGCCGTGCAACAGGCGCAACTTCTGCTCGGGTATTTCGTCACAGGGGAAACCCCGACGTATAAGCTTTCAGAAGAGTTCGGTGTGCTGATCATGGGGTGGCAAGATACCCCCGTCATGGCTGTCTCGTCGTGGAGTTGCTAACCCTTGTGGGCCTGGCGACTTCGATGCGCAACGAGTTGAATCAATCTAGCGCGAGGAGCCGCCGAAAATGACAGTAGAAGTAGGATAACTCATGTACAAAAGTGTATCAGTAGGTGTCTCTGAGTGGGTGCCGATGGGTCTAATACCAACGATTGGCCCTGTAGATGCTTGGCCCTATTAGCGTAGTTTATTTGCGGATTAGTGCCTGCTTAGAACGTTAGTAGATTTACTGATCTATTGTTTGGTGTGCGCAATGCACACTGGCAACATTGTACATATGCAGCCTAACTGAACCAGAGAATCTGGTGAAATGGACCGCAACCCTAGCTTTCGTTCTCCCGCGTATTCTTCCCTTGGATTAGTACTGCTCAGTGTTCAATGTGTCTCATGTTCGTCATATGTGTAGGCCGCACTGTTGCTTTTCACTCATTTATGTGGTGATAGTCAAGGTCCCGGAAATCCGACGTCTACAAAAAAGAACACCGTCGCCGTGCCCACTTGACCACACATTCTCTCAACATTGGCGGAGGGATGTGAACCATCTCTCTGGTGGTAAACTTACACTGTGCTCTTCAAGATCTGATGAGATGTGCCTCCATCTGTTCACTAATACCTCCTCGTTCTGTTCCCGAATCGGAACGAATGTCTATCTCTTTCGTACGAAGCCACCTCAATACAACCATGGGAAGGTATATGTCAAGTGATCATGATTCCATGCAAACCATTGACCCAGTGCAGTGCGAATGTTGTCCAGTAACACTTCAAAGGCCCATTTATGCAAGTCAACTTCTCAACATGTCGCGTGAAATCAGTTTGAAGAATCTTCTGCGTCAAAGTGTGTGCTAGTTTTCAGATTTTGTTCCCTATGTGTGGTATAGATGGATCATTGTGCACGATCATTACTCTACTTGTTTCGATCTAAGAACCCATATTACGTGCTAATTGAGGCACATCTCGATGACGGCTGATGCAACTGCTTGCTGCAAGGCGTTTCTTCTGCGAGGTTCACCACAAATTCTTTGAACCATTACTGTGATGAAGACGCTACAGATGAAACAGCACAAGAAAAGATAGGAAAACGAGTACAGGAAGTGTGAAGGCCTACAGAAGCTGGTTTAACTACCCTAGAACGCGTTAACGGAGTATTGGATTGGGAAGAAAGATGATGGTTCAAACGTCCACCACACTACCACGGTGTTGTCCGTTGATGCGCCACGGCGGATTCTCTCACCGACTAACAACAGACCGAATCGACAGTTTCCTGACCACTCCCGAAAGTTGCATATACTCTAAAACTAAGGTCGGGAAAGACACCAAGCACACGACAAGTAGATTTCAGGAATACGATGCCCAGAACGATATGAAGTGGTGAGAGTTAGCATAGATTTCAAAGCACAGTTTCATGTTTGCATCTAGTCTTCCAGGCCTGAAGAACTGCTGGCTCAACTGTTGAAACTCAGCCATCATTGAAAACCTCACATCCTTGTTTCAATACTCCAACTCATAGGATGTCAGAAAGGGCACCTTCGCTGCACATGTCGTTTCAACTTGAGGCGGTTTTTCACTACGTTTCTGGCATCTCACACCGACAAGAAGTTGTGCCGAGGATTCATATTGAAGCGAAACCTTGACAACACCTGCTCTCTCTCAAATAGTCCTTAGTGGGTGCCCAGGATATGAGGGAAAACACATGGGTTTCGAAGTCGCAACACAAGGCAATCCAGCACAAGACTCAGCATCGAGGGAGAGGTTTGAATATAACCCATCTGCCTCGTGCGATCCGCCCGCTTTACAAATAGAAGCATTAAATATCATAGTTGAATTGCATCTTCACAAAAAAAATACAAAATTTTAAATTTGGAAAACAAAGTATAATATGGATTATAGACAATCATAAAAAATAAAAAATTTATTTAAAAATTATCTAAATGTGGTACATCTTTATTAAAATCTATTTTTAGTAAAAGCTACTGTGATTAATTTATCAATTATAAATGTAAATTCATTAGATTAAAATTTTAAATTATTTTACTATGGATGAAATAGCAAAGAATTTGATTTAAGAGAAGGTTTTAATGCCCCAATCTTTAAAGAATAAAAATATGTATTAAAATCTAATAATTATAAATTTTGATTATTCTTTTTTAACACAAAAGATATATATATATATATATATATATATATATATATATATATATATATATATATATATATATTTTTTATTTTATTTTAATTTTTTGCATAGATTAGTTTTAGTTAAAAGCTACTAAAAAATTTGAGCTTCCAAGAGTATGATGTGGAACTTAAAGCATAGTTAAAACATCCCTATCAACTTTTAATTAGTTTTTATTTTCTTTATTGAAGACTATCAATTCTCTTGATGGAATTCTAAAATCTTATGTAATTATCTTATCTATTTTTTTCCCAAAGAAATTACTTGCAATCAAAGATCTATCATATCTTCTTAATAAAGTCTTACTATTATTTTGTTAATATTTTATTTATTTAATTAGCAAGTTTTAAAGCATGCTCCTATATTCTATTAGATTAATCCAAATATGCATCTTTATTAATATTATATTTTTGAATTGCATCTAAATTTTACATTGCATTTGAAAAAGATTTGTAATGTTCAAATTAGATTGGATTTTCTACAATAAATTATCTATAATAGATAATCAAACTGAGCATGGTTTCTTTGCTTGATATATTTCAAACTAAGCAACTTTTTAATTAATATTGTGGTTACTATCCAATTTATCTTTTTAGTTGAAAGAAATAAGGCTTTAAATAGGATGTTATTTTTGTAAGAGTTTGTAGCTTTGTTGAGCTGTGTATGTCATAATAATGCATTTGTTGTTCTAATAATAAAATTCAAGATTAAGACTTTGACATTCAATTGTCTCAAAGAATAATATAATATATTTATCTTTTTTATATTTAGCTAATTTGTTTTATACTATTCCAAGTATTTTAATAAAATCTTGAATTGTATTTATGTTATTTGTATTATTTAGATTCATTGCAAGAGATTTAATTACCATATTATTAAGATACAAGAACATAGATAATACTTTAATTTTATGATTTTTTATATTAATAGGTTTAGATATTACAAATTATGATTTCATATTCATCAATAATATGAAAGCTCTTATTTTAAAGACAATTTAAGAGAACATGGCCTAATAGAAGCTCTCCAGTCTAATCTTTTTTTTTTTTAAATTGTGGAGATAGTAGACTCTCTTCTAACAAAATCTATTTTTGTCTTGAATAATTTTTTAATAAATCAAATTAAATTATAATTTAATTTTAATTTTATTAAATATAAATCTTGATTTTAAATTTATTTTTATCTATAAAATATTTTAATTATAGACTATATTTTTCTTTAATCTAATGGATTCTATTTTTATGTGATTTAGTCGACTTGGAAGAATTGATATAAATATCTAAAAGAAACAATTATACATTCTAATATAAAAATTATTCCATACTATTGAAAAAAATAATTTTTTTTGGTCTTTGAATATCTTACAATTTAAAACTAAACATGGCCTATCTAAAGCCATATCTTAGAACTTAATCTTTATTTATAAATTTGAATCAATACCAATTCAAAATTTAGATTCTATTTTTAAATTTTTATTTTTTGGCTCATATTGTACTCTTGGACTATTGGTGTTCTAACTTTATGATCCCATTTTGCTTAATAATTCTAATCTAATACTATTTTTTGCAACAAAGTTAGCTCTAATACTTATTGATGGCAAATAAATCCTTATGAAATTAATTTCTTCATGCATTGAGCACTACTATCAATTTCTTTAGTTGTATGTTGGAAGTAATCTATGTTTATACTATGTTGTTTCTTTTCTATGTAGACATTTATATCTATTGCTTAATAAATTTTATAATATTTTATTATTAGATATTTCTATCTTTAAAATTTTACAAATTGTGTCTACATCCATATCATATGAAAACACTTTTAAGGTGTGTATTAAGTATTTTTTGTGCTTAAATTCACTATATGTCTATATTTATAATAAACATTTCTTCTATGTGTGTGTATAATCTACTAGGTATATTGCAATTAAATCCCCTTTGTTTTAGATTATGCATCATGGATAAATATTACTATTCATATAGCATTTACTTTCATATTTCTTTGATACTATTTATTGCTTTATGTCCTTTTATTGATTCATATATATATATATATATATATATATATATAATTTCCTTAATTTAATTAAGTTTTTTGTATTTATTGTATTGACTTGATCTTTGTTAAAATTTAATTTTCTTTGAGATTTGAGAGAGATAAATAGATCTTCTTTTTTATCTTTAGGCATATTACATCTTAATTATTATATGTATAGTTTATTCTTTATTTATTTATTTTTTGTAAAATTTGTTGATGTTTTTTCTTCTTTTTTTTATCACCATTATAAATTCTTCTTTATTAACTTTTTATCATTTTTTTCTAGTTACTAATTCTATATATCATTAATTATTATCTCTTTTTGCTTTGTCACTATTATTTTTATAGTTTGATTGTCTCAAAATCCAATCATGTGCATTAAACTTTGACTTGCTATCTTTAATGGCATTAAGTGTTGGGCACCCTTTAATTCTATTTTATATTATAAAATAGAACTGATATCAAATTGGTATATGGTTCTTATTGATTATTGATTATTATTATTATCATTAATATTATTTTAAAATTAATTAATTTTCATATAATTAGTGATAGTAATTTCTACTTCTTAATCTTTTCTTACTTGAATAAACATTGAAAATCTTAGCTCAAAAGTTTTGTTATTGTTTGAACCAATTCCAAGGACCTCTTCTAAATTGATGTTATTTTGTAACACAACTATTGGATGAAATAGAAAAAAAATAATTATAATAGGAAAGAATTCAATTGAAATATAGTAGCAAATTAATTTAGAAACATAAGTAAAAATTAGAAAGGTAATAAAATAATTAAATGCTATTATTTCTTTTTTATAAAGATGACTTTTACTTACTTTGTAGGACCATAAACAAGACAAAATAAAGTAGGTTAGCAAAAATAAAATTATAAGCATATTTAGGTAAATTTAAAAAATTGCTTCCAACATATATTGATATCCAAAGGGAACCTATTGTGAATCAAGGTTGAAATTAGACCTAGAAGCACAAAACCATAGACCTACAAGAAATGTGGGATTTTTTTGCTAATAAGAGAGATGGAATGGAGAGAAAACTTAATAAGATTTTTTTAGACATTGGTTTTGCAGGATTTAAGTAGATAATGACTTTCTAAATACTTTGTGAAAGCTTTGCTAAGTTAAGATTATTTTAGGTGTTTTTTATTTTATTTTATTTTATTTTTAAAAATAAGAAGGATTAAATTTTGCTAAATGTTGAAGTTTCATAGCAAATACATAAGTAAATTTTTTAAAATTTTTTAATATAATTTTATTGGATGTGTGTTGCAAAATTGAGCTTGATAAGACAATTAGATCAATGGTTGTTAAAATTCAAAAGAATTAGAGTCTCAAAAATTAAATTTTGAAGATTAGTAAGGAGTTTTATGATTTTGAGTAATTTGCTACTTAGATTGAAATGATTTTTTTTGTGAGTTAATAGTTGACTTTATTTCTAATATTTATAAATTTTTTTATAGCAAGTGAATAGTGCAAAATATAGTTATTGATGTTGATAGATTGACATCAAGAATGGAAGAGAAGAATGACCAAGATATAAGCAGATTAAAAGCATTTAGTCCCAATCTATAAGTTTCCTTCTCTTCAAATTTTGTATGCTTATTTTCAACTAATAAATCAAAAAATGTAGAAATTTTAAATTAACATGAATAATTAATTTATTAATTATTAATTTTTTAATCTACTAAAGAATTTATTAGAGATTTAACTAGATATTTTAAGGTATTTTTAAGATTTTCTTAATGATTTATTTAGGATTGATTAGGGTTTCTTTAGTATTAAATGAGGATTTTAAAGGATTATTTAAGATTTAATTGGAGTTGATTAGAGTGTGATAAGATATTTTTAGGGTTTTTAAAAAACTCATAAGAAATATTTAGCATAATTGGAATCTACCTTAAGTTATTAAAGATTTCCAAAAATGTATTTCTAAACTTCTTATGCATTGTTTTTGGGTTGTAAATCCAACTTCAAGATAAGATGAGATCCTACTACACCTATGTACTTAGTGTATTTCCAAGTTGATGTAAACATATCTCTAGTATTTGTTTTTAATAAGAAAACTAGACTAGTGATAAGTTTAGTCTAGAAGAAGATTCTTGGTAAAGATTGTCTTTTGCCTCTATTCTCTTGCTACTACCATCATTCCAAAATGTATTTCTAAACTCAATGTGTTTCTTGTCATTGTTTGCATTATGTGTGGTTTGTCCCTCAACTCAACATCTCAAATGCATATAACATATGAAGTCTTTATCTTGAATCTATTTTAACCTAATTTCTAAATTATAATTTTTTTATAGACAAGAAATATATATATATATATATATATATATATATGTATTTTTTTAGTTTAAAATCCAAGCTGATACTAGAATTGTTGTTGTTTGTATATGTACTTCTATTTATACATTTGATAGTGGCACAACCACATTCTTAGTTAATCTTAAAAACTTCTAAAAATATTGTTTTTAAAAAACTATGGTGTTGTACCATTGAGCCACCTATCACTCAAGTTGGTTAAAAATTATGATAAATTGCATCTTGAAATTAAAGAAAAAAAATACTCAATAGCAATAAGGACAAATAAAATGAATATAAAAACAAAGCATAAGCATATTCTAGAGATTTTATCAATAAGAAGTCTAATAGCTAAAATAAAGAATAGATGTAAAAGTATAAATGGCCTAACCTATTATACTAATAAAGGTCTTATACTTAAAGAAATTTCTTTAAAATAAAAATAGGAGAAGATAAATAAAATATATATTTTTAAAAATAAAACACATGAAGATTTTTTTCATACACAAGAGATTTAGAAATAATCAATAATAAGATGGAACCATTGGATAGCATATAAGACCAAAAACCTTAATTAATTTTAATCTTTTTGAATCTAGCAAA
The DNA here is from genome assembly GCF_059467195.1 of Physcomitrium patens. Classification (NCBI taxonomy): domain Eukaryota; kingdom Viridiplantae; phylum Streptophyta; class Bryopsida; order Funariales; family Funariaceae; genus Physcomitrium; species Physcomitrium patens. Next base: position 4,122,097 of record NC_143427.1, on the reverse strand, counting down.
CTGATATTAGAATTAAATGGTTGACTTTAGTCTTAATGCTGAACTCTTAACCATACTTATTGATAAGCATTTGTTGTATTAATTTGTAATATGTAACTTACTATTATTTATATTTAATAAAAAAGAAAATCTTGAATTCTACTTTGGTATTTTAATTTTTATTTATTATTAAGTTAATATTTTTTAAAATACTAGTTTTATATTTTTTATTTAAAAAAAAGTTGTATATTGTGTCTTTTATCATCACATGTAAAATCAGATAATTATTTTAAAAATTATTCTATACTATATATTTATATAAATTTATTATAATTTATAATATGTTCTTTAATATTATAAAAAAACAAAGTTCAATAAAGACATGAGAAAAAAAAAATCAATACTTTTTATTATATAGTTTAATGTTGGTAATATATAGTTGAAGAAAACATTGTATTGTATTCTTGTACAATGGAATTTAAGATTGTAAAGGTTTGTAACTTCAAAAAACTTGATCTTTTGATGGTTTTGTATTTTTCAATGGTTTATTATTACATTTAAGCTATGGTTGAGAAAAAGCAAGCTTTACTACTTTATAATCTAAACACACTGAAATGTTTTACTACAAAGTCCTTGATTTTTTTATATTAATACCTTCAAATTTTCTATCTAAAAAATAATAATAAAGCAAAGGAATAAATAACTACTTTGTGAATACAATGTATATAATTTTAAACTTTTTTTTGGCTTTATTTGTCCTATGTGATTAATTGTGAGTGTATAATTGAAGAGATTTTTATGCATAAATATGAGTATGAACTACATTTTTTATTAAATAATATTAACTCATAATTGCAGTGGGTACCATGTAATTTTCAACAGATACTTTTAAACATGGATTCACTCCAAAATTTTAAAAAAATAGATTTCTACTATGTTCATGATTCACTTCAAAATCTTTGATTGTTAAGCAGAATAGAATGTGTTTAATTTACTTGTTTTACTTAATATAATAATAGTTCAAAACACAATATTCAATTGTAATAAGAAGAAAATCACATCTTGGTGTTGCACAAAACCCTCAAATACCATAATGTACCATTTTAAAGTTTCACAAGTTATTATTGGTAATGTGTACATTAACTAAATTTTTATTTATAGGAGATGTCAACAACAGGTTGCTTTGTAATCTTCTGATTGCACAAGAAAGTTTGTAAGATTAATTGAATTTTGATTTTAATTCTACCTAAATTATTTAAAAGCATTAAAATCAAGCACAAAAATAGTAAAGAAAGAATGAGTAATTGTGGTATTGTAATCATAGTAGAAATCTATTTTTTTTTAAATGAAAATATTTATTTTATTATCTTGTTGAAAAAGAAACAATTTAAAATTAGATTATAAATGAAGGCTTCTTACATTATTAATCCTCTTTAACATTATCCAATAATTCCAACAATCTCTTGAAATTTGAGTAAAGTAAAAAGTAGAAAAATCTTCTTACGATCATAATTAGAATAAGAGCATCCCTGAAGACACAACATCTATACTTTTTTGTCTATACAAATGTCCGACAATTCTGCAGGAGTTGTGTTTTATTCCATTCTCTCACTCCCTGCCTCCTGTTAGCTCTCGTTTTTTTTACCACCAACCTCCAATTGTTTGACAATAGGCTCTCATTCAACGATTTCAGACCCTTGCTTCAACTACACACTCCAGAGAGCAAGAGTGTCACAAGTTGTAACCCCAAAGACTTACAAATGCAAGTGCTTCAGGAATTTTTGAAGCGAGGTTCCTGTTGGCTGACTAGCAGACAGATCAAGAACCATCAAATCTGGAGGTCAACATGAGGTAGTTAATAAACGTTAGCAGACTTTTTTTTCGATTTTTTAAAGCATAACCAAAGCTAACCATTGCTTACCCTGATCCAACGAGCTTCTCAAGGAATTCCAGTATCTCGCCTGACATTCAAACCTAGAATTGTGGAGATAAAAATATGTACCACTCGTATGTCCAGTGGGACAATCGCTTCCGACGTTGACTACGGTCATTAGTCTCACGATGATGGCTTGCTCGTGGCATATGGTGTCGTAGAAGCATCAGTTAGAATTTCCTGTCAGCTTCGGTATTCAAGACATACTTAGATGGAGACCCTGCAATGGAGATCGTTACAATCCCCACTCGTGGACTTGCTGTGGAAGATGTGGTAGCACTGGTGGCCTTCAATGCTGTCTTGAATTGCCCATGAAATCTGAACAAACTAGAAGACACCAAGGTTTAAGTACGACAACTGTGCCCCACAAAGGTAGTAGACTTCCTGCAACTCTGATCAAAGTGGTGCATTTTGATATGCACAACTCGGAGCTGGAAGGCAACCCACGCAAATGCTTAGAAAGTCTAGGTGCACTATGCAGGAAGAGTCATTTAAATGATTCCCACCATCTCTTGCTGCCTGATCGGCTATGATGACAGAGAACTGGACACTTCTACGAACCCGCCGAGCAATAGAAAAACGTGAATCACCTTCATTCTCAGAAAAGCATGTCAGAAATCATGCTTTTTCACACTTGAAAAAGAATACCGTGGCAAGGACGCCACTCACCTTGCGTCAGCTCCACAAACGAGAATGAGAAGGTACTGGACTTTATTACTCAGTTTATATTAATTGACATAAGCCAATCTGACGTTGCTATTACAGCATTCCATGATCAGTCTAGACAGTGATGTTCCAAAAGCTGGGAATAAGAACAGCAGGGGAATGAAACAAGTCATGGGACTAAGCCTAGTCATAAGTCCGAGCACTGGGACACTGGCTAAACGTACTCAACCACACTAAACTTCCATCTCACAGATGTCTTTGCTTCCTCGTGAAACCATATTCGACTTCAGTCCCTCAACAGCATTCCTTTGGTTGGGGCTTGACATTGGGCATTAATTCCTCCAAAACATGCTTGACTTTTTCCTACTGAAGGAAATCATCGCTTGCTCCATACTTTGCTTACCTACACTCTCAAGTTAAGACAAAATCTTGGGTTTAATAATAAAATTATGGTGTTTAACTTTAATCGTAACTTCACGATAAAGGAAGATTGAAAGAAGTCAAATAAGAAGATGCAGCATGCAACGCATTTTTTAATGAAATTATGGAGAAGCATACTTGGAACAATTTTCGAGACATACTGTGCAATGAATAATACCTTGTGTCATATTCGAAGTCTAGCTAAAACATCATCCACGTTTGTCAAGTCCCAGATAACTACCCTGCCATCAAGACCTGCACAACAATCTCATCATATGTATGTCACAGTGTTGCCGTAGGTTTAAAAGTAATAAGAGAAATGAAGCACGTTCCGCGGTAACTCTCTATAAATGCAAGCAATCATATAGAAGTACCTGATGTGCTGAACCGTTCAATAGACTTTTCTGGGTTTCTTTCTGAAAGAGGAGCGAGGGAACGAATCATCCTGCATCGCCCAGTAACAAGGTCACTTACATAACACTCGCACTTCATGAGTTCATATTGAAGTCTCAGATAATCGAATTTGATGCCTTGAGTACAAGCTGAATCTGGAGCGTTCAAACAAGACTTACGTGATGCAATTTTCATGAGTGGTGGTGGGGGCATTTTCTTCAAAGGGCTCACTGCCCAACCACTTGAACTTACCTTTCGCTGCAGCAAACTGAACCTCGCATAGAGTAACCCACAAAGCTATTTAGCTAGACACGCAGAGGATAATTGTCAATGCATACAATCATGTGGCAGATATTCAACATCTATAAAATTCCATTAGGAGATCCTTAATTAATCAAACGAATTCCTCTATTCCTGATATTGAACTCGTACCACGGTATCAGTCTTGGTCTCCGCAGGACGTTTCACCTCGTCCAAAAAAGAAATGAATTCCCTAGAATTCAAAAAAAACAGGGGCAAATAAGAAAGATAATTAAGCATGCCCGTATCAAATACAAAAAGAAATCTTACTCAGTAGTCTCTCGCAAAACATGCAGGAGCAATTGTGGACGATACATCATTTCAACACCAAAATCTTGAGAATATGGTAGTCAATGTACCAAATACGACTTTTATCAGATCCAAATAGCATGGGATTGCAATCAAATCCTCCAGCTACTAATCTTGTCTCTGATAAGAACAGAACCTACAAACCGCGAGGTACAATAAGCAACATAATCACGATTTCCAGATCCAATTCACATTCTCACCAGTTTCACGTACCAACAGCCGCCTGGCTAAGAATTCGCTCAAGATAAAATTGTTACAAGACGTAGTCTTCGATATTAGTGACACTACTTCCAAACAAAGCATAGCGAAAGATAAGTTGTGCCCAGTCTCAATTCAGGACAATCTTTTCGAACCATGATGACCTTTAAGTTGAGAACCCCCATAATTTACCCAAAAATCCTACAGGAAGTTTCTGTTGAATTATCTAGATTCATAAACCACAATTTTAATAAAGGATGCTAGTCGGGCATAGCTGACCTACATCACGCAGGGGTAAATGGCGAAGGCTTATTGAACGAGCACGTGGGTTTGGCCCAACATCCGTAACAAAATGAATGGTCGAATCATGTCCTTCACAAATACCAAGCACATGAGCACAAGTTGAATACTGGAACAAGTAACATCACATTAACCTGTTGCAAAAAATCAAATACTGAACTGCCAGGCAAGGAGATCATAGATAATGAAAACTGATCCAATCCGATCAAGAATATAAATGCTGGTAGTTCGATTCCGTTTCTGTAAAAGAAACTAGGCGGAGAGTTTCATTAAAACAAGATACATAACTTCCAGAACACAACAATATCCTGTTGTTTACTTGTTAGAAAAATTTATGAAGGTTAAAGTGTGAGGGGATATAAAAGCTTTATTCGACTCACCAACATAGGCCAGGCTGTTTCCACTTGGTGACCAATGCACGCCAAATGACCAACCACAAGCAAGGTCCAATTGAATCAACTCCTAGTAACCATGAAGACCATTACTAGTTAGAAGTGCTTTGGATGAAATATAACAGTATGAATAAATGACTTTAGTTACACCTAAAACAAACAAATAAATAAATAAAAAGCCGACCCCGCGATTCTGTTGACCTTCGTCGAAACAACAAACAAAGGAAACCCGATTTTAAGTGTCACAATAGTGGACACCTTAGATTGAAACTCCACACACTAAACCTCTGACAAACAGACCACTTTAAAGGCAAAGAGTAAACATCTGCACACCTCCCCGAACTTGACGTCACCAAATGCTGTCGTTGCATCTTTTCTGACAGGTCCGAACGGATCATTACAACATCATAATTTAGCATATTTTCAAACATTACAAATGACGTGACAAATCTTATATCCCTATCTTTCTAGTTAGGCAACATATCTGTAGCTTTTCTGCTTGTTGTTCAGCAATAATAACTTCAAGTTGTAGAACCTTTAGATAGCAATACTATGGAGTTACTGTAGAAAAATCTATAACTTGGAAACACATTGGAGGGACAGAGCATCAGCTGACCGTGCATCGACTCCTTTGATAAATGCAGAAAATATTCGACATTTGCTATCTGTTGACGTTGTGGCCAACAGGACCTACATATAATGTACAAACGAGGACTCAATAAGACTTGGAAGAATCTGAGAATTAAGGATAGTGCAAATATACAACAGAATGTAGAAACAGCACACGTGATGATAAGTAGGTGTACGTTATTCGGATGCCAGGCAACGCTCGTAATCGTGGAATGATGCTTTTTTCTAATTAGTTTGCTCACCCACCTGCAGAGAAACAAAATAAATTCCAACACTTGAAGCCAGTCTTCGCATATAATGTTCTGGAGTGCTCCAACTAAACTCGAAGGACTGTTTCATTCATCACGAAGGACAAAAAGGTCCGAAACTTATGGGCAAGCGAAAATGGAATACATTTCAAGATGAAGCATGTTTGGTACACTAAAAGTGATCAAATCATTTAAAACCTTCCAGCTTCTCATTGGCATGACTATTCAGTCAAATGAAGGTCTCATGCTTAGAAGCTTCCACTGACCATTCATCACAAAAAAAGCAGGTATTAAGTGTCTCGTAAAGAATAAACGTTCTTATAAAAGGGAAGTAATTTGCATACCAATTATTATCCTCTTCATAGTAGCATACGCAGACAGTCTTAGCACCACTTCCTACAACAAACTTATTTTCTGCATACAGAGAATGTAACCATGAATAAGTCAATACTGCTTGATAAACTCGGCACGTTCAAACGATCTTAAAAGCAAAAATTACATCATATTTTTGCACAAACAAGAATTTGAAAATTCGTAACACGTTTCTTTTCAGAGAAACTGACATAGAAAGAAAAATAGAATAGTGTACCCTGAGGACTCCACTCGACGGAGGTGGCGGCTCGATTTAAACGCAAGATGACCAGAGTCGCTTGCCATTGATCACCCTCTAAAGACCACACATACCTGTCACAGCCACAGTCAAGGTCATAAAGAACTGGAGACAATAATTTCTTTTAGAAAACGTAATGTCAGAAATCCGCATGTTCGAATTACCAATAATATCAAGTAGGTAGTAGTAATAACCATCTCTAGAATATGAAATATTAAACATTAAATATGTTCTTCAACTTGTAGAACTTGCAAATTGAAACTACTGAAGTTTCCAAACATCCTTGAGATAACAGCATCATGCGACTGACATCAAATTACAATGTCCGGGTTTGCTTACGAGTTCCGATCATGGGAGCAGGTAACAATCTTATTACTCTTCGGCGCCCAATCAATGCCCGAAACCAATTGTTCATGCTGCACCCAAGAAACATGACAGCTAAGAAAACAAGAAAAAATGAAGAACTTAATATTTCTAGGGTTTATAAGCAATTACAGCGCTACGAAACCATCACATACTGAATCAAATGAGTGCTTTAGCGAAGGACTTCAACACACATTAGGCTTGTCATTCTGAAGTTACCTACACCTACAACTCCAAACTATTTGAAGGAACTGTCAACAACTTTCGGAGAGCCTCTAAACACATCTATGATAAAAAGCCAGAAGTAACTGGCCGAAAAATCTTAGGGCACTAGTCACCTACAGTGTTTTGTTACTCCTCTCTAGCTCTGATGGCTTGCAGACTCACAGCTCAGAACTGACATTATGAACCCATAGCAGAAAAGAAAACCAAGTACCTTCTCAAGAACATAGACTCGCTCCCAAACTGAGTTTGAATCCATGGAGGCTTTGTAAATGTGAACCTCGTTGTTGTTTGGACAAAGAGCGACCACTGCATACCCGATGCGAATCGAGGTTAGTACACCAGTATCGTTTTGCTCCAAAAGAAAGAATTCATAGCGGAATACTTGAGTAGACTTGCTTAAAAAACTAAAAGAACACTATGAATCCAAGCTGTTCAGCCAAGTCCATATAACCTGCATAGTGCACCTCCACTCCTGTAAACACAAATCCTAGTAAAGAATGGAACGTGAATTGAGAAAATGGTGGAAGAAGTAGTCATACTGGACATATCCGAATTCCACGCATGGCATGTGATGCATTGCGCCAGATGCTGCACTCCAACAGCAGCCATGCCTACAAAATCACACACGGCAGCCAACATACTAAATGACGTAGTTCTGAAATTGTGCAGATTCTAAGACAGCAGATACACAACGGAATAACAATTATCGTCGAGATTGGAGTGCCCCCAAAAGATATTGTACTTCTCGAGATCCATATTACTCGTTTGTGAAAGGATAGACGAACTTAAAAGAAAGGTGGAACTAGTCATCATCTGTACTTTATTGTCTCAACTTTGCTGAGATGTTGGCACAGCGCTGCAGTGTGCACTGGAATTTTTCTGGATGAAGAGATGCTTCCTATAGCTGGTATCGAAACTTCTGCAAAAGAGCAAGATTTAAAACTGCTACTACTTCATAGCTCTGTACAAACCCACCGGACCTGGCCTCGTTTTTCAGCGATGTATAGCTTGGTCGAATGCGAATCAGAGGATTTCCAGTAAGAATCGAAACGAAAGTTATACCGTCCCTCGTGCAACACTCGTCCTATCTGGAGTCTACCACATGAATCTATGTGCGACAACCAGAATTGCGAGCTAAAGATACAATTCCTCGGAAGTAGCTTTCAAGAATAACATTTCTGCCCATACATATACATCCTACATAAGAAAAGTAATCTTGAAACAAATCGCACACTAAGACGCTCGGACGCAACATATCTTGCAGTGAAGGCAGAGAAATTAGGGCTGCAGAAATCGGTAAATGATAAACTGAACCTCAAGCAAACACAGCTGAACGATTCAAGTTGAGCGAAAAAGATCACCTGCGCACAGGCAACGATGCAATGTCGGTGAAAGAAATGGTTAAAAGGCGGATCCAACCAACCATAATCGATGTCCCTGCTAATCAGGAATGCCCCACCTCAGAGCTTGGGACTCTCCTGATTCCGTCACCAACAAAACCGGAATATGACGGAACCCAACTCCTGGATCGAGCATGCCACGACTCAGCGTCCACAAACAGAGTCGACTCGCAAGGCAATTGCTGAAAAAGGATATAATCTACTAAAAAAGGAAACGCGTCGTTCAGACCCCCCACGAAGAACGACCCACCTGCGTTCGGCCCATTCCCGTCCACCTCGGGACCAAAACCCTCCCCCTTCAACTCTGCACCATTAGAACTTGTAGCGACATCCGTTACAGGTTGCTCGTGTACAACCTCACGCTTACAATCGCTCGCCCTCGCAGGAGCTCATCAATTCCGAGTAGATTTTTTCTTGAGATCATCACCGAGGAACTATTCATGAAATTGCGAGGATTTGATGCTGACCCGGCGTCTCATGCTTTGCAATGATTGATTGCAACCCCATTAGTGAGCTCCTCATCACAAGGTAGTAGTCTTTCAATCCTTACTAACCTATTCCAACGTATGCTTAATCTTGATATTTCATTGTGTACCTATCTGCACGTCTAACTGTAAGCCGTTATAGGGTGTGTTATTTTGAGTTTGTGGTTGGTATTGTGACGATGGATTGCTGCATGCCACTCCTGCTTGGTCGCGGAGGAAGCTAGGTAACTAAGAGCTTCATAATGGGTTCTGGAATCCCATTTGAACCTATCTTCAAAAGCTGAGGTTCAGTTTCATGGTTATTGGATTTTCTGTTTAGGGTTCAAGGTCTTCCCCCGGATTGAGCAAGGTTTTTCAGTAGTCGGAAGCTTGCTGCTTGCGGGAAATTTTCTAGGGTTTTAGAATGATAGCGCAGTTTGGAGGGATGATTTTGTTGGTTTTGTTGTCAGGGCACTTTGTGAAGGCTCGCTATGTTCTGGAATTTTGTTTTCACAGAGTTCGAAACGAAGAAGTTGGACGAGTTTGAGGATTGGGAAATAAAGCGGTCGAAGCAGATGTTAAGTTAGCATGGGATGAAGCGTACCGAGGGCAGGTTACAGGAGTCGAGGTGTGTGGACGTCCAGGTGGAAACCCCTTCAGGTATGGCGCATTCGCCGGATTGTTCCTACGCGAAAATGCAATGTAGGAAGGCGGGGCTCAAGAGGCGGCGAAGAATTAGTGACAGGAATGTGAGTAGTCCTGTAAAAGTGGAGCGTCTGAGGTCAGCCTCGCGCAAGGTTTCACCGAGCAAGCGGCTTCAAACGACGGCAGAGGAAACGCAGGAGGAGAATCGGGTCCCTCTGACGCCGGGTGTGAGCTACACGCAGAACGTACGGGACAGTGACGTGGTAGATAATGGCTCCCATGAATCAGATTTCCTGTGTCGCCAATCATTGCTAGCGGAACTACGTCGAAGGAATGAGGTAATGCTCGCTGTGCAGAGACAGCGGAATGCCGCCATTGCAGAGGGGCAAATGCTGCCAGATCACGAGTGCGACCAGTCAATGGAAACGGAGCTCTTAGAGGAGCTGCGGCGGACAAATGAATTGATAGAGTCAGCTCGGAAGCAACGGGATGATGCAATTGCTCCGAAGCAGCTGCAGTTGGAGGAACAGCGAAGGGTTACACACAAGGCCAGTCGAGATCTCACTGCTGTTCAGAAACCACGTGATGATGCGTGTAAGGAATCGGGGACGCAATCGAGATTTCAACTAGAGGACGAACACCAAATTCAAACTGAGCTTCCGGAACAGCTCCTTCAGGCACAGGAAGAGCTCAAGGTTGCCAAAAAAGAGCGTGACGGTGCAGTTGCAGAGAAACATTCGCAGCTGGAACGACAATGTGACCATGTGTTTGAAATTGAGATGGGGCTGCGAATGGAGTTGCAGCGGGTTGCCAACGAGCTCGAGACCACGCGTCAAGAGCGTGAGAAGGCAATTTTGGAAGTGCATTTGGATCAGGAACATCTGCGTGAGCAGATTCGCCAGATAGAGTTAGAGCTACGTGGAGCAATTCAGCAGAAGGTTGAAGAGCTCAAGGTCGTTAAGAAAGAGCGTGATGCGGCCATTAGGGAGAAATACTCACAGCTAGAACTCCAATGTGATCAGATAACAGAGGTGGAGATGGAGTTGCAAAGAGATCTGCAGGAAGTGCTTGAAGAGCTTCAGAGCATACAAGAAGAGCGTGATACTCAACCAAACCAGAACTGCTCGCAGAATGGAGCAAGCCTGCAGGAACACTTCGACAAAGTTCGAGAGATAGAGCAAGAGCTGGCACAATCGAGGGAGAAGCTTAATTGTCTCAGAAAGCAGTATAGCGTCACTTTCGAATCCAAGCTTCCCAGTTCAGAGTCGTGGATTAGCAACGAAGAGAGGTTTGGGATTTTGTTGTAAATGCAAAGTAGCCCCCGGATGCGTAAGGTTCAAATTCTGGAACTTGGTTTCATATTAACAGGATCAGGATTTTAGTTTATACCTTCCAAGTGGTATCACTCCACTTTCACAGGAGGTGCAACGGCCCAAGTGTGTGTATCATTTTCTCTTCTGTAAACAGCAGTATTATTTTGATTGTTATCATTATTTGCCTTTTTATACGCCCAGATTAAGTATTCAATGAAGCAAAAAAAAAAACATTAAATGCGATTGCAAGTCTGAAATTTCCTTTCAAAATCATGCTGCACGTACAAGTTAAACTCAAAAGATCCATTCACATTCGAGAAAGTAGCATGGTAAAGATTTATGCTTCGAAGCAGCTGCACCCGTCAGAAACATAGGAAGAATGAATTAGCATTTGCAGATGGTACAAGAAGGTTGCCAAATTAGGCCCCAGTAACGTATCTACAGTACAAGCCGTGTCGGAGATTTGAAGCTGCTTCACTTCAATTCGTTTTATTCGGCAGGGAGAGACTGGGGCGCCTGGATGGCGACACGGTCAGTGAAGCATTCGTCTTCATCACGTCTTTACAAGCTTGCTCCAACATGGCAAGGAACTCTCGCATGACCATAAACACTTTCAAAGGCTGTTTGCTCTTCGCCGTGTCTGCCTCTCCGTAAAAATATATACTAATATCCTTTACACTCGCTAACACTGCTTCTAGGTCCCTTTGGACCATCCTCACCTCTGCCTCGGCATCCACCACAAAGTCCATCATCTTCTCCTTAAAAACATCGTCACCGAGGTCATAACCAGCGGTTTCAACTGCGTCGCTGGTAAACACTCGCAGCTCCTCCAGCGTCGTCTTTGTGTTCTGCAATCCTATCTGGAGCCTGCTCACCGCAAGCTTCAAAGCTACGAGTTCTAGACTACCAGCCTTCCTGACGTGCACTAACTCGTTCGGAATCCCTCTCACTACGTCCATTCCTATCCTTTTGAAATCGTCCCTACCGTCACTATTGCTAAACTCACCCTGGCACCGCTCCAACTCAGCTTCCATGCTTCTGGCAAAATGAGAAAGGGGTGAAGAAGGAGTTGTGGCGCAGGGAGTGGTGCACGCCGAGCTCATCTGGCTTGTTGGTGTCGAGCCGTCGTCAAACCCGGCGAGCCTCGCAGCTCGTGCTCCTTCCGCCTTGATGATCTCAGTGATCACGAAGTGCAAGAGTGTCGTCTTCCCATCAACTCCTTTCACGTCGGCAAGTTTTAGCAGCGTGTCCAGCTTGAAAGCTTTCGCATCTCCTCGGAACGTCCCCATGTTGAGCCGGTTGCCAGTTTTCAACACTGCTTCCAGCAGCTTTGTAAATGTGCGGCTGCTCTTCAGCTCCTTGCAGGCCATCTTCACCATGATCCAACATCATGCACAAGAAATTAGGCACAAGTCACTATAGCGAATTGGACTAGCATCGAAACTAACTGATCGAAATTGTTGGGAGGGGACCTTCCATTACCTGGAGTGTAGTGATTGTATCCTGAATATGGCGAAGCTCTTCCTCGAACGATGCCCTATAAAGCATGGCTTGAAGACGCTCAAACGCATTTGGGATCTGAAGAAGACCCAGGATGAAGCGATCTGCTGGACCCAGTATCGTTGTATCTCCCTGAAATTGCTTGAACTTGGTGATCTCTTCGTCCGTGGGAGTCATCTTCACGAGAATCTCTAGAATCTCCTGGTCCAGGCCCTCGCCCTCTACCAGCGCATCACAGACTTCCATCTTTGATAAGCCCCGAGCGCGTAGCTGGATGGCAATGTTGTGAGCTTTCCTTGGATCGAGAATCTCACTCTTCGCGGATACAGAAAGTTTAGAGGACTGCCTCGTGATGCTGCCTGCAGAGGTGCTTGGAGCCACACCGAATAAATTCTCGATCATTTCTTCGTCCAGTCTATATAGGACAACAACCAGGAGATTAATCACATTGATAAGTCTCAGATTACGGTACGAAAATGTCAATATCCTCGCAAAGGTGAGCAAGGCGATCCGCGGACTTACTCCATGGAGTTGCTCATGTTGTCCCACACCATCCGAGTGCGTGACTCAGGCTTGAGCTTGTCCCAGTGGAGAGGTCGCATCTTCTGATTCGATTTGATGGAGCGTTGCTCGGCTCTGAAGATCTCTTTGTTCTCTCCCAGATCAGGTCTTGCAGGTAATATCAATGGAGCCAGCTTCGGAATCGACCGACTGCGTGATTCACTGCTACTAAGCATAGGAGGGGGTGGAGGGGAGGGAGGCGGAGTGAGCTCTTTGCATGGGAGAGTTGCGGGTGGTTGAGATGGTGGCGGAGTGAGCTTTCGTCCTTCATCTGCTGATGGTGGAGGGGATGGAGGTGGGGTGAACTTCCTACTCGACAGAGACGGCGGAGGTGGAGGTGGAGGTGAAGGCGGCGGTGCAGGCTTTTTCGAAGGGAGATTAGTTGAGAATGGCGGCGGAGGAGGGGCTGGAGGAGGGGGAGGGGGTGAAGGTGGAGGAGGAGGTGAAGGTGGAGAAGTATTATCTTCGCTACCTTTCCCGAGCGGTGATCTGGGAGGAGGCGACGTAGCTACATTAGACAGAGTGGCTGGTCGACGTGCGGAAGGAGAGGAAGGGGATGGCGAAGCAGCAATGGTCAGTGCAGATTTACACAAGGCACGAAATGAAGGGCTCTCGACATCAAGCTGGGAGCCTAAACGGGACGGAGCGCGGAGAGGGTAGGGTGGAGAGGGAAGGGGCTGAAACGGGACAGGTAGAGGAGGCGGGGGAGGAGAGGGACAGTAGTGGGCAATTGTCCACTTCGACTCCGCTTGCTTCATATCCCGACGAAGCTCCTTCAATGTCTTCTCCCTGGGCGAGTCTCGCCCCTCCCCCTCCTCAAGCGCCATGGGAAGCGGTACAGGTGGAGGAGGAGTGGAAGGGGGCGCAACAAAAGTAGGGTTGTGCAAAGCTGCATTGGCGTGCAAAGCTCCGTTGGTGTGCCCAGCTGCATTAGTTTGCACAGACAGCCGAGATGGTACATGATCCCACGAAGCGGGAGTGAGATTGTTGCCGAACGGGGGAGGAAAATAATTGTGAGCAGTTGGGGAAGCTGGCAAGGAACTCGGATGCGGCGTCAGAGGGCTGAGTGATTTCAGTGCTTCCAGTCTGTTGTCCGCTTTAATCCCCGAGCTTGTCACGAGCGATCCTGGTGGTGATGATGATGTGTGGTGGTAAGTAGGCAGTGAAAAGGATCGAACTGACCATCCACCGGGTTTGTTGTGCTCCTCTCTCGCTGGCGACGAAGCTATGGTGTGTGATCTGCTCAAGGTTCCCAGCAAACTTGCCGACTCACTCTCAGACTTCCATTTCTTCGGCGTCTTCGGAGTCTTCGGGTTTGGCGGTATTTTGGTTAAAATCTCTATGTCGCCCAATTCTGCTCTGCTGTACCGCACTCCCATTTGTTCCGAGCCTTCTACGCCCGTGTAGAATACTTCGCCCACCAGATCATCGCACTGGCTCGAACCGAAACTCCCGGTCATGTGCTTATCGCTGAAACTTCCGGACAAAACCCAGTCCTTCGAACCTCTCGACGATGGCTTGGCTCTGGTACAGATAGGAATGTCCTGCTCCACAATCCTCTCCCCAGACGGACTGTCACCGAATGCCGCATTGTTCCCCCAATTGAATCGTTTAGACCTCGTCTGCGCTACAAGCGCATGCTCAAAATCTGCCAAGGTCGTTTGTCCCCTCTTGCTACGATTCACGTCATCGTCAGACCATTCTTCACGAATTTGACTAACGGCATTTGCAACGTAGAAATTTCTTTGATCCTGCAAAGCCTTCTTGTACGCATTCTTTTTGTACCAGAAAAAGATGAGAGCAATCACTGCGAGCACGAGAAAAGCTGCGAGAATGCCTACTATGCCAACCCATGAGATACCGATTGCCGATTGGGGAGGTAAATTCCCTACTGGAAGGGGTGCAGGAGGCCCAAAATGACCTGGAGTTTGGACAGGGACTGGAGCTGGAACTAGAGCTGGGGCACGCGCTGGAGCCTTCACTGGACCGTCGGCATAAACCTCCACCGTCGAATTTGACATCGTAGAAACCGTCCAACACTACTGAAATCTTCGGGAATAAATGTAGTCGCTCGAAATTGAGAGCTGCACGCTGCATCGCTGCGGGGAAGAATGCCCTGCTCGTATACTACCAATTGGTTCATGGTTTTACTCTGACAAGCTTTCGCATCTTCCCAAAACGCTGGTACATATGTGGAATGTCTTCTTGTCATAATATGCTACCCCAGCTGCACGCCGTAGGAATAACAAGCTTGTCAATACGAGTTTCCGGCATGGAAAATGCCGTCCAACAGCTTTAGCTTGCGAAACTTGCAAGATGAGGCAAGTAGGTACTGCGTTTCTCACCTTGCCGGGCATCGTGCAAAGCAAAACGCGCCACCTGACATACTCCACTCGTTATCATACCTACGATCACCAGAAAGATATGTGTCAAGCCAGGTCGTTCGGGAGATTTGACAGGAAGACAAGAAGGGATCGAAGACTTGGAGTTGAAGGCGGAGGATCCGATAAGATTTGGGTTGGCGAATTCTACCACGGAATAATTACCCACAGACTTAGAGGATGCTGAAAAGTACTTTGATACATATATCTTCACAGGGACGAAAAGCTTGTGGAATCCCTTCAGAGATGAATTACGAGGATTTTAATACAGCCAAAGACAAGAAGACCAGAAGCTTTCCCTGCAGAGGAAGATACTAAGTGAAGCACGATTCCGGTTTTCAAGCACTAAAACTATACCGTTCAAAAATGCAACGATTGCACTTAGGTCCTACAGAAACAGCCGCTTCTCACGGCTCTCTGCGAACCAGCATTGGAGTTCAACGAGAACCTGGCCAGTAGCAGAACCTGACGGTAAACATCCGGGCAAGATCACATTCCAATTCCACATGTGGGATCTTCGAGTTACATCACTCGCACAACTGGATCTGGATAGTTCACTCTTTGTAGCTACTACTTCGAGTCTGTATAACTAGATCCATAATTATATCCGAATTACACCAGCACTGTCAACTTAAAAATCCACAACCCTGCTCCCCGCACTCACTCACGTCGAAAAAAGCGAAAGAAGACACAATGCGATCTCCGTGGTTGATTTTTCGTAATCCCCACATTGTCGGGAAGAAAAATGATGGCAAAATCACCTGCAGACCTCCAGAGACATAGCGATCCGGTGTCCCAGCGATAACTCGACATCTACCGGGAGTTGGGCATCAACATCCTCTCGCTTGAATCCATTTCCGGAACTCTTCGCCTGGTGAACTACTACCATGCTATCCGACTACCGCCCTTCGTGCAAACTCCTGCAACATCAGCGAGACCGGCCCACATTTCCCGATACCAACCCTCCCCCCCCCTCTCTACCTCTCCCCCTCGCTCGAAAGTCGGTCTGCGCCTCGACCAAGCGATAAAGTCGCTCCAATCTCGGTCCCCAAACCTCTAGATTGTTTTTGTTACCCTTTTTCTACGCGAGGGTGGGAAGAAGAGACGAGGTCATTACCCCGAAAGTTTTTATATACGAGCACTGCTACGCCCATGGTCGCCTCCTTCTCGTCATGAATCAACAGTGGAACTGGATTCGCTGGGCATGAGCTGCCTTCCAGTCCATTCCAGGTTCCTCCTGAGGATGAGATGGAAAGTCACTCGCAGTCTATTTATAAGCTCGCCGGTCTCATTCCCGATCGATTCCCATCGATGTTTCACCAGTCACGCAGCTCAACCCCCTTTGCTCGATGGATGCAACTCGCCCTCATTCATCGCAACTCATCAACCTCCCTCAAATCTCGAAATACTTGGTTTAATCCAAATTTGGAGAACTCTCTAAACTCTACAAAGCTCTCGTCATTCCGGACACCGTCAAACCGAGATAGGGACTATCAACACGAAACCCGGCGAAGCGGTTTGAAACTGGGAACTGTTAGGGATTGTAACTGTTGTTGATGATTCACCGCTTCAAGGCGCTTGTGGATTTGAATGGGAAATGAAGAGCTGGGTATCGTTGAACTCAGTCAGCAGATTTTGAAGTCACTTGATCTCTGCGAAGTCTAGAGAAAATTCACTGTTACACGCAAGATCTACAAACACAGACACTCCGTGTGTACGATCCCAGCGGCGCTCTCCCCTCAGCTAGACCAAGTCAATTGAGTCTACGTTCATCCATTTTCGCAACGTAAATCCATCCGTTTCTACTCATTCGTTCATCGGTCATGCAAGCCCGCGCGGTAATGAGCTTCGGTGCTCTGATTCCGTGGCTCTACACGTGCGCGCGGTTTCAGATCCACGCGCCTATAGGATAAGGCGCTCCATCACCCCGGGTGCAGGACCTCCAACCGCCTATAATTGGAGTTCGTTTATAGGGGTGGGAGTGCGCGGTCATGGGTTGGGAGGGTTCTGAGTGAGAAGTTTCCTGGCCGGTTGCTGTCTCTTCCTCTTCATTCCCGCCACTCTCCCGACGTGGCGGATGAACAGTTGGTTTCAATTCGTTCATCCAATCGCGTATTTTTCATTCGTTGGTATTATGTGGATGAAGAGAAACATTAGGATTGATAGTGGTCTTTTAAAATCAATGTTTTGTTGTACATCGGAAAATAACACCAATATTAATTAATTAATTAATAATAACAATAATACAAAACCTAGAGTCAAAAGATTGGTTAATTGTTTGCATCTCTTCTTTCATATATATATATATATATATATACATACATATATACACATATGTGTTGTTGCAAAGTATGATTGATTCAACAAATCATTTTATATTGTTTTCTTCATTCTTTTATGAAATAAAATAATAAATTAAAAAAAACATTAAAAAAAAGAAAAAGAAAAAGAAAAGAACTAACAAGCATGCGAATTGTACATGTTACACTTTCAAAACATTATTTAAATTGGAAATCCGCATTAATTACTCCACATTGTTGTGTTTTATTACCAGTATTGCTGCACTTTCAAGAAATAATTTCCTCTGTTAATTTAAATTTTTAATGGTAATCCATTGAAAAAATTTATATTTTTAGAATGTTTTTCAAATGTAATTTAATTTGGTTAAGTTTAGCAAATTAAATTCAAGGAAAATAAGAAATTTTTTATTTTTTATTTTTCATTTTTTATTTTTTTATTAAGACTAGTTTTTTAGTAACCTATGTAAGAAGCTAACAAATGACTTGCAATTAGTAGATACTGATCCGGCCATTTGTAATCTTATAGAATTTTTTCTTCGAAATATGTATTTTATTAATTTGTACTAGCAGATTTTTCCATACTTCAATGTTGCTTAATTATTTGGCTTGTTATATTATAATGTGGAAATTAATTGTAATCTTTGTAAAAACATATACTTCTGATCTTTGGTATTATTCTTTGTTTTTAAAGTGTTGATCAAACTTTTATATTTAATAACTCTACAAACATATGTACGTTTGTGTTAATACAAATTTATTCTTCAGAAACATACATACAAGCTTTTATTAACCTATTATATAGGCTACTAAAAAACTAGTTCTAATGAATAATTACACGACAAAAGAATAATTACAACATTTTAATAAAAAAACATATATGGTTTTATCTTCAGCTACCCAAATTAACAAACATTGGTCTACTATTAGTAGTTATAGATGAGTAAAAATATAATATCCACACAATTGTTTATTGACATATTTTTTTCCAATAATATAAATTTGCTTAATTTTTATATCTAAAATGTATTGAATCACAATAAACTTCTTTGTTTAAATTGTTTATTAGCCATCTGAGGTTGTCATAAGAAGTATAATTAATTGATTGGTATAAAATTCAAGTGAATCTTTTACAAAAAGGATATTACTAAGACATCCATTAAAATTAATTGATAAAGCTACAAACACTTTTTTTTATTCCTACAGTTGTGATAACGATAAACTATTAATCTTTTTTCTTACTACATCCTTTTAAATTTTTTTTAAGCATATAAAAAGGTTCAATTAACTTTTATAAGACAAATATGTTTTTTGGCATTTAAATTTATTAAATAATGCCTTTTTAACACATGTTTTCTGAATTTTTGGATTTACTTTATTTTATTTTATTTCAATTATTCATAAAAAATTAAGAATTATTTAGAGTAATTTTTTGAACCAATAAACTTATTGTGTCTACATACTTTAAATATAAAATGAATAAGTTTTTAAATTATATTTTTGCAGAATCCTCCACAGATTTTCCTAGTCATGAAATAGCAGCATTAGGAGTTCCATTTAACAACAAAGCCCACTATTATGGGTGATTTTAACTTGTTAAATTCTTAGACATTTTGAATTCAGTTTAAACTAAAAGATACTCTACAACAGATTTGGTACATAGATTATTATAAATAAGTAACTAACCTTATGTGTGTCTTTATTCTTTCATTTGGGACTGATAAGTAAAAGCTTATAGATGTAAAGAGCATCACTCTTATAAAATATTATAAAATACTAAATTATTGGGAATTCCCCTTTATCACTAATAGTTACTGATTTATCTATTTATTTATAAATCATTTATTCTTATATGTAATGAGTTAATAACCCAACAATGCAAATATTAAAATGCAAACAAATCAAGAGCTCATGTTTTGATCAAGGGTTGTTTGACTTTGAAAGTGTTTTTTTTTAGAGACAATGGTACAACTTATTAGATTAAAATATCCATATAATAAAATTACCAACATTTTTTTTCTTTCTCTTTTTTATTTTAATGAACATTTCAATGAGATCATTTTTCTCTCATTCTATTTAGCCCACAATTTTCTATAGTGGTTATATGTACTTATTATTTAGTTTGCTTATTACTTATTATTTAGTTTGCTTAATGTTCTTAGTGTTGTGCTATATTATTTGAATTAAAAAACCTTGTAAGTTAATATTGTTAAGATATTTTTGACAAAATTAATTTAATTCACTTAATTAATAGACATGGTTTGTATTAATTACCAAACGAAGTCACAACAAATTGCTTTGGTTTAGGATATGAAGCATACTTATTTACAATCTTTGAGAAAATTAAACTAATATTCTGATATTTGTAAGATAATAAATTTCCAGCATCCTTTTTATATACATATACTACATAAAAGAAACTTTAAAACTTGTATTTGTAATTACAAACCAACCTAAATATATTTTACTCTTTATTATAAATTCATAAATGCTTTTGAATGTATATTCATGAATATACATTTTTTGCCACTTTGTAGTTTTGTGATTGGATAAACATGTTGTTAGCTATGCTCATTTACTTTATTGAAATGTTGCAAACAAAAGACCTCTATTTGCTAATGTACTTGATTCAGAACAACTTTCATTGTATATTGTCAATAAACTCAAGCTGTCAAAAACAAAACTATGCATATAAATAACTTGAATTTTCAAGTAAAACACATTTTTACTTCTTACAAGACCATAAAAAAATTGTTCAGAGAGATATGGTATGGCAATAAGTATAATATTCTTCATTGATCACACCAATTCATGAATATTGCTTAACATAACTCATCACTTTCACACAATCAAACCATTCACCCTCCTCAACAGGTTGAAGTTACAGTAAAAAATATATATATATATATATATATACACACACACACAAACACACTCTCTCAAAATGTGTGTTATTTCTATAGAACACATGGACAATTGTATGATTGACATAATGTCACGTTGCTATCTTGTGGTGAGAAGTGAAAGTCACCCTACCATCAAACACACTTTAGCAGGCTATTTCCATGAATTCCGACTGCAAGACTCAGACTAAAAGCAGCATTTGCGCAGATATTGCGGCACAGCATGTGGGCTGCTTTTGGAGTGAACCAAACTAGCCTCATTTGGGCAGTTCAGTTTCTATATAATGTTAATACGAGTGTGCATCAGTGGGCGATATTCCAGCTTTTTTAAGTGCGAAAGGTCTAAATCTGAATAGAACCGAGCTCTGAAATGACCATGATATTTTAAGACAGCGTGATGGGTACAGTTCAAGTGTGTTAGCAGTGCTTGGCACTGTGTCAGATTTCCTTGTGGAAAACACTGCTCCACTTAAAAACATAAATTAAGATGTGAAACTATGTGGGGCAGGTGTAAAGGATTTGCTGTGGAAGGACTGTGAAGGAACCGGTGGTGGATTTTAGTGGTGGAGTCATTTTGCGTCTTAACTTCAGAACTGTATTTCACGTAAGACGCGTGAGGTGGGTAATACAACAGCTGCGTTGACCAGCAAAGAAAATGGAAAGTGATGCGATCAAAAAGGAGAAAATGCATTTGGTCCATGGCTCGGAGAGACATTAACTGCCGATACAAACTATACACAAGGAACACATCCATGGAACACTGAAAATTTCCTGCGTCTTTATTTTCACATTTCATGGATCTCAGGTAGCTGTGTTGGTGCAAAATACAAGAGAATATCTGACTGTAAAAAAAGATTTGCTTCAGCTCGAACGCGTTACGCATACTGTAGAGATTATGACTAGTAATAGCTTTCTCTAGTTATTGCATTATACACCGGCCACCCAAAAACTCACGGTTTAGGAGACAAACGATACATGCTCACATATAACATTCAGGACCTTTGTTTCCAAATTATCATCTCGGTGACTGAAAGGATTCCAAAACAAGAGATATTAGACTACATCTCTGGCTGCATGGCCTCAGCCTCTTCCCGGATGGATTGGAACAGCACAGACGACAAATACCGTTCTCCGAAGCTGGGAAGAATCACCTGCACCAATTGAAAGAAACAATTGCACTACCTTATGAGCTTCCAATGATAGTCGGAAAGCCTTCATCACTACAAAAGAACACGCATTGAGTGATAATATACTGTGCAACAGATAGGCCTCATCAAGGGCAAAGAATGAGTTAAGTTGAAAGTCATTTCGTACCGCAATCAATTTTCCGGCATTTTCTGGCCTCTTGGCCACCTCGACAGCTGCGGCTGTAGCAGCTCCTGAGGAAATTCCAACCTGCCATCAAAAAGAGTTCGGAAGTCATGGATCTACTAACGAACATTCATTGCTTGCCAGCACAACTGGTCCCAATAAGCCAGATGAAGCACACATTATAAACTCCTGACGATGGTCATGTAATGTCTCAACGTAAAGATTAGTGGTCAAGGTATTTTGCATCGCAACGCATGAAACAATTCCAGGTTCCCAATCAGAATTGTAGAGAGCACATGCATAGCGCAAAACAATGCTCTCACCAGCAAACCTTCCTTCAGGGCAAGCTGCTTAGCCATCTCCACAGCATCGTTACTAGATACCTGTTTTATTTTATTTCAAAAAGAAAACGAAAAAGACAAAAAGAGGAGTCAGAATAAGGAGTCTTGAACAATTCAGATAGATAAATTTATGCTCTTAAGTTACCTCGTGGTTCTTGATGTACTCTAAAATTTACATAGAAAAGGTTTCCAACACAGAACCCAAAAAACTAGAAACATAAACGTAAAACCAACCTCAGCACTATAGAACCACAAAAACAAAAAGGAACCAACCTGGATGATTTCATCTAGAATCTCCACATCAAGAATACCCGGAATAAACCCTGCTCCAATCCCCTGAATCTTGTGAGGTCCTGCCATACCGTATTCGACAATTCTTAATTTCAAGAATTCAATTAGCTCAAAAATGCTCGTTGGTCAACGCACAACAAACTCATATACACAACCATCAATGAGCAGAACTCTGATCTGATCTGCAAATGTTTCTCAACATTTCAACAAGACTTTCCTGAGCATGAGAAGATGATAGCAAAGAGTTACTGACACGGGAAAACTATTAATAAAGACAAGGCATTTTAAAATAAAGCAATCCAGCCTGTATTACATTAGACACTGATTAGAAGGATTTAGAAATTTACACTGTGACACAACCTACTGTTCGTAAGCTCTGAAATTTTAACAAAGATTTATACCTGGCTTCCCCCCTGAAAGGACACTACTTTCGCTTGGCTCAACTCCAATAATCTGTGGACCAAAGCAGCAACGTTCACACCAACAGCCACATTAACATTAGTAAGCATTGCCAAACTAACTTGAAAGTCTTCAGGCCCATACAAATATTTCAGAGTCATGTGATACAACCAAGAAATGTTTTTAATATAAATGAATAGAAGATGTAATTCTGATATGATATAGCTAAACTCACCTTAACGTTGGGATTCTTGCTTTTCAAGTAACGACCAGCTCCAGTTACAGTTCCACCGGTACCAATGCCAGCAACAAGAATGTCAATTTTTCCGGCTGTATCTTCCCAAATCTCTGGTCCAGTAGTCTCAAAATGAACCTACACGACATACACATGGATCAGCTAACTCTTCCTTCTACCGAAACAAGATTAAGATTCGCAGTTGCAAAGAAAGTAAGATTAAAAAATTATCAGTTGTAAGGAAAGTTCTGAAAAGATCAGTGGTAATACTGAATTCAGCTATGTGTGCGATGTGATACCTTAGGATTTGCTGGGTTCTCGAATTGTTGGAGCATGTATGAGTTGGGAGTTTTCTTCACAATTTCTTCTGCTTTTTGGACAGCGCCTTTCATTCCCTTAGCTGGGTCGGTAAGGACAAGCTCCGCTCCAAAAGCTTTCAACAGAATGCGCCGCTCCAAACTCATGGATGCAGGCATGGTAAGGATAAGCTTGTAACCTTTGGCAGCCGCAATGAAAGCCAAACCAATACCGGTGTTCCCACTGGTTGGCTCAACAAGAATGCTCTGTTCACAATGGGCACCAAGAAGTCGTTCATATAGATTTCTATGTCTTGCAATCGTAAAAAGAAATGAGCTAATGAAGAACTCTACGAATTCTGTAATTAAAGCATCAGCTAGTCGACTGACAAGCTAAGCAGCAGATAGCACTACAATAAACAAGTATCGAACCAAAAATTATACGCAAGAATCATGACTTGAAACAAAGTTGCCTTGGGTGCAAACCTTTCCGGGAGTAATTGCACCCTTATTCTCCGCATCAGTAATCATGCTAAAACCAATCCTGCACGTTAGGACAAAATCCATCAGACGACCGATTTGCTCCCAGCGATTCCAATAAACCCCACGATCCTCCTAAGATTGCCAACTGTAGAGTCTACATACAGATTGCAAACAAAACTATAACAGTGTTCCCTGAAAACTTCAGCAAACATGTCAACTTGAGGACTCGTCTAAAATAGATGGGTTTAAAATAAACTCTTTTTTATCTATTTTCTCATCGTTATCTTCAACATTGGGATCAGAACTTACAACCCAGTAGACGGAGGACCGTACACTACAACGACAAACACTCAGGTTTCACAATTAAGAACAGTCGTAATCAGGAAATCCCGCTCAAGCGAACGACTCTTTCCAAAACAGTTTCATTGCTACAATCAAGGTTTTGTAAGATCTCGAGAGTCCTAGAACCCTGACAGCGTGACATCAAGCTACGGACACATTTCCGATGCAAACAAGGGACTAAATAGGGACTTTATAAGATCGTATGCACTAACCTATCCTTAACACTGCAACAGGGCTCCATTATCTCCAACTTGGCCGCAATATTGGCGGTGCATCCTTCCACCACTGTATTGAGGTATACCATAGGCGTTTTACCAATCAACTGCAATGAACCACAAGCATAATAGCACGGTTGAAAAGACAATGATCACACCACTGTGCAACATTATACATCACTCAATAAATATTCAAATCAGGATACTCATCACACATCTGTTGATCTTACAAAGGGACTTTATTTCCAAAAATATTTCCGGGATAAAATTATCAAAAGAATAAACCAAAAAGACCAAACAAACACATTGCATCATACATATTAGATGAATATCCTGGCTGAAATAGAAAGTGGATAAAGCTAACTGCAGCCCTAAGAAAGGAAGGAAAACAGAATGTCTCTGACATTTCTGATCCAAAAACAAGCAAATTAGATGCACTAAGATAACCACTGAGAAGCATAAGCCCAGAACTGGCTTATTGTGTTTGCAGCACAATAAAAAGTGATCTTTCATGAAATCCTGATTCTCTGCAGTGTACAAAGCATGAGTCCACTCACAAGCCACCTCGTGTTTTCACTACAAACTCAACATAAACAAATGATCTAGTCACAACCCGTTGTGCTCAATTCTAGGCTAAAGAGACAGAGGCGCAGGCATCCTTCATAAAAGAATCTTGAAACTTATCCAAGAGTTGAAGAAAAGAGAGGCGCTAACAGGGACATGCAGGCTTGTCAATGGTACGATCCTATAGTTCGGAAAACTAAAAGGAATGAAAATGGAAACATAAGCTTGAAATCCTACGAAATATTGGAACTTCTTTACAATCCTCGAACAAGACCCTACCTAGCCCCAAAAATCATATCCGTGCGAAAGGCCAAATCAACAGCTGAAATACTAACAAGATAAAAACACTGCTTTACACTTCCAAGTACTTGACACGGCGACATTTAACAGTAAAACAGACATAGTGCCAAAGACTCCCCGAGCTCTGCAAAGCATAACCATACACACACACGCTAGAACTTGGGGGCGCAATCGAGTACCTGGGTAACATCATCGGCGATGTTCAACTCCAGCTCCTTCTCGGTGGAGACGGCCTGGCTGACCACACTCGTCCTCTTGGCTCTCTCCACCACGTTGGGTCCGGTCCTCATTCCCTTCAACTGCAGACCCGCCATCGCTGACTCCAAAGACGCCATGTTCACCCTTCTCACCGTTGAGTCACCCGCCTTCACAACTTGGGGTGCAGCAGCACAACCCAGTGTCGCATTACTCACTTGCCGAAGAGCCGCCATGTCGAGTGCAGATATTAGAAATCGAGCACTGCTGCGCGAAAGTGCCGGTCTAGCTTCCGAAGAAACAGCCCCCCGATGGAAACACGATCGCAATACCTAGCCAATGTTTTTAAGAGTTCGAGGAGGGTTTAACCCAAGCTTTCAAGGACAAAGATGAGTGGACCCGACGGATGTGTACCGTTGAAGAGGAAAGAGGGACATTCTCAATCTGAATCTCCTCTTCTAAGTACAACACCCCAGAAATATACATGTGGTTTTTTGCTGGTCGTTCAACTCTGTACATTTTTTGTGTTGGTACATTTTTAGTCTCAGTTTCTTGTTATCCCCGGAAAAACCAGAAAATCTCCGATCTCGCTGATACTGGTGAGGTCACTGACAGCCACATCCACTTTTTCTAAATGTTTGATCATTAATGTGTAGGCAGCTCTGGTTGTTAATTTAGCTACCGTAGATGCAAATTCTTGCTTTTTCCCTCACATGCCATCAACTGCTGGGAGTGAAGCCTCTCGGATAACCTTGACTGGATTCAATAAAAAAAACGTGCTTGTTGCCTCTTGTCTTCCAGTCAATGAGAGTAAGATGCCGTGTACAGATCAATGGATACATTGGACGTGGTCATGTATAAAATTAACAGTAGACCTAAATCCTCGTTTGGTGCAGTGGACTTGGATTCTACTGTGTACACTACTCTTCACACTTTCCATGAGTCAGAATATTTTTAGGATGTTTGAAGATTTCCAAGGCAATGTACATGCATCAAGTTCGAAGACTGCTCTGACACAGCAGCGTTTCTGACAGAGCCACATCCATAAAAATACCATTTGTTTAATGATCCAGTTGAAAACGCAGTTTGATTATACTTTGTGAGAAGGATGATGAGATACTCAGCCACAAAGTAATCTCGAAGAAATTCTGGTGCAGTTCTGCAACGCTGCGGTGATCCGATTATATTACATATGAACTGCATTTTCCTTCAGTCAATGACTATAAATTCATGTGTACGCCCTACATAAACTTACATGGCATTTTAGTTATGGTTAAAATGGACAGCTAATTTCATTACTACCTAGGATTACGATAATTCAAAAAAGAAGCAGAAGTAATTAAAATGGGCAGCATTTGACAGAGCCTCGAATTTTACCAATGCGGGATTGTAAGTGGCACCTCCAGAAGAGTGCACAAACGGAACAAATGACCGATAGATGCATGTTCATAATATTGAGTCCCTTGCGCATGACTAATAACGAGAGCCTCTTCGATCCAATACAAAGCAATTGTGACAAATTTCCGTTTTTTTGTTGTAAATCAATCACCATGTCGGCTTTTTCTCAAAGCCTTGTGGGACTTCATTATCCCATTGAGACACGTCAACAGACGAAACTCTGGCAGATGAAGGCCCCGAATGGCATTGCTGAATCATAGAGTCCACAGCACTAGGTGGCCCTGCAAAGACAGCCTCTACAGAACCATCTCGGCAGTTGCGCACCCATCCATTCAAGCCGAGCTTTCGAGCAGCATCGACCGTCCACTTCCGGTAGAAAACACCCTGTACAGTGCCTTTGATGACAACATTTACCTGCATCGTCAGACCGGTGCAAACGCACCGCCATGAGAATTGCATCAATTGGAAAAAAAACAAGTCAACTAAAATTGTTGTTCAACCAGCACGATGGAAGACCAAACAAATACACTATCAAACCAGGCATGAGAAGGTGGCCACTGCTAGTATACAAGTCGATAACAAGAACTTCAAAACTGTGCAACCAGATACATCACAAACCATATTATCTGAAAACAAAAGCTTAAGCTTCTTAAGAGGATCAACAATGTTCAAACATGACAGTCTCCAGGCTGTTGTGTGTAAGCTGATTGTGGTTTTCTAAATTGATCACACGAAATTCATTCAAGGCGACTGACAGTAACATTCCACTTTGCATGAAACGTAGAGCATGCTTTGATCTTTATTTTGCAGACATTCTCCAAGCATGCAGAAACAACGACCGAACTCTTAAAATTACACCCGGAGAGAATTCTAGAATTGGAAAAAGTGTATCAACTTCCTAAAGGCCTAAAAGAGCTCAGAACAGTAAAGCAATCCGAAAGGAAGGTGAACATACTGCTTTTATCTGAGATGCAGTGCTCTGTGAAGCATCCGACATGCTGGCGATAAGAACCGTTCTCCCTAACTTGCCTCGATCAACGTTTTGTGTCCTACCGTTGGAAACAACAAACCTTGAAAGCTGAGACACACGGGTCACCTCTCGAACCTGATCTCCACTCCAGAAAACCAGTGACCTGCTTGCGACCCCGGCAGCGCTAATCATCCCACCAAAAAAAAAAAAAAAAAAAAAAAAAAAAAAAACCCTAAAAACTCCCCAGGCTGCCAACACACACCCCTACGACCCGAATTTTTTCAACTCCGGCGAAATACACTGCATGCAGGCTTTCTCAAATCCCCAATTCCAACACAAGCGCATCAACACAAACCCTCAAAATTCTCGGCCTCATATATATAACCCACAAAACAACAAACCTCCAATTGAGAAAGCAAAATACGTCGAAAACAGCGTTTAGAAGCTCTGTAGAAGCGATTTCTTCACAGCAGTCAGTGGAAGGGCCAATTCAAGACCACATAAGT
Source organism: Physcomitrium patens (assembly GCF_059467195.1). Classification (NCBI taxonomy): domain Eukaryota; kingdom Viridiplantae; phylum Streptophyta; class Bryopsida; order Funariales; family Funariaceae; genus Physcomitrium; species Physcomitrium patens. Next base: position 4,093,821 of record NC_143427.1, on the reverse strand, counting down.
GCAGCGCAGTCTGCTTCGAAGGATCATGTAAAGTGGAAAAATGGTCGCTAGTGGATCGCACCGACGCTCCACCCACCACTTGGCAACGGCGTGGCGAGCTTCGTATGAGTTAGGGGGTGGCTTCGGAGGATGCGGTTTTAGGGCACGTGAAGCTATTACCGTGAGATCTGGGCACTCGTTCTTTCTCGCATTTGGGCGCGCTATGCTCCACCTTTGGGATCACCTAAGACCGCTCATTCACACTTGGATATTTACTTGATGTTTGTTCAAGTTTTAAACCAAGAAGTGTAAGTTCCTTAACTGCAAGCGATGGCATACACCACAATGGTTTTTTTTTTACACACCCTAATGATGCATTGATTTTGGTTTTTGTAGAAAGTTTGCTGAAACTCTCACTTTTTTGCATTTGTTTATTTATTTATTTGTGTATTGATGGAATTGAATGAATGTTCTTATGTTTGTTTAGCAAGATTATATCTTACATATTTTGTATTTTATATAACAATTAGATCTGATTGGTGATAGTAGTAGAAGAGATTTTTGAGATTGTTGCACATAATAACAATTTGCAATGAGATTAAAATATTAAAAACTATTGTAGTGACAAACAATAAACTTGTGTTAATGTGTTCAATATGTTTTTTATAACTTGATTAAAAGTTTTTCTATGCCAAGTGAAGTTTCTCTTTTTTAACATGCATTATTATGTGAGACAAATTTTACCCAATGTATTAATTTTAAAATCTTAAAAAAATAAACCAGAATAAAATTAAAATTTAAAGTTTTCTAAAAAATAGATTCGATTTTGTTGAAGACAAATAAATACATACTCTAATTAGCTCATTTATTGACATTTATTGAAAAATGGTATGCTGATTCAATAATAATATCTTAAAAGTGTTTTCTTACAATACAAAATTCACACCAGCTTAAGGATTCAAATATTTTCATTACACTAGTCTTAAATTACATCATACAAATGATGTTTTCATGTGTAGATAGCTTGTCTTGCATTATAGATCAAGTAAAACTGTTTTTACTGTAGTGTGTTCAAAATACAACTATTTTTTTTGATATCATATTTTATTTATTTTTATTAAAAGGCGTAAAATACTGTGGATTATTTTACCATTTTGATTTAAAAAAAATATATAAGAAAGCTTGCTGTTCATCAATTTTATTTAAAACAAAAAACACCAAATTCAACTTTCAGAAATGTCATAGTAAAAAGTACCAATCTTTTCTATTTTCTAAATTTTTCACCCAAAAAATGTGTATATGAACAAGATTAAAATTGTACATTCCTCAAGCAGACCACAACTTCAACAAGACCATGACTCATCAAAACTAAATACACACAACTCAAACATTTGCTTAACTATGTCTAATCAATAACGCATTAAAGAAAGCGATGGGTTAACCGCAAAGCATTCCCATTAATACCATCTGCATCTAATTAAAGGGGGGCGTTCCACACTAAATAATGTATATTATCAATAAACACCCGAATCCCGCGGGATAATGACGTCACCACTGGACCCGGTATGACCCACCACCCGGGCCCAGCCCGCGATGACCCACCCTACGACCGAGACACGGAGGCAAGATCACATAGAAGCAGGGCCTAAGACCACGCCCCATCTATCAGTGTCGTCGTCGTCGGAGTCTGGGTTCGTTGGGGGCCCTGGAGCTGGCTTGCCATTGTCGCGCCGCACCATTCTTACAGCGAGTTAGCTGCTCTCGTGTCCGACACTAGCCATTCGAAATGCACTCACTCCCGCAATGGCGCACCGCCACTGTAGTCTGCGCAGCTCTCAGCTCGCACATGACGTCGCACGTTAGGGTGTGCTCTCTCGCGCGGATCGCAGCGCGAGAATTCGTCCCGAATTGCGCCAGCGTGTGTTGCTTCGGCCGACGGTTGCAGTTCCAGGGAAGAGGAGGAGGAGGAGGGGGAGGGGTGACTGGTTGCGGGGCGGTGGATCGTTTCGCTCCCCGCGCGAGCACGGAGGGAGTGGCGGCGATGGCCTCCATTGCCACTGTGCAGGTTGAGACTGAGCCTGACAGCGACGTGACATTCGCTGTGGGGTGTCGTGTCTCTTCGTCTTCGTTCCTTTTAGCTCCCCAGGACAAGCCCGGTTAGTTGTTACTTGGCCTTGCGCTACTTTGCGATGTTTTTTCATTCCTGGGCTTGCGCTTTTCTCACTCTGCAGGGCGGGTTGTGATTGTGGTAGTTTTTGTTTGGAGCGCTGTGTTACAGAGTCGTAAATTCTTTGTTCCATGAGCTTTTCCTTGGAGGTTTACATGAGTTCAATTCTCAATTCTCAAGGTATTCATTCGTTTTATTTTTTTTAGTTTTAGTTTTCTTGCATATGCTTGCGACAGGCTGGGTTGTTTGCTCAGAGAGCGTTTTACTGGGAATTCACGAATTCTTATGACTTTCAGCGTGGTTTGGTTACTTCGAACTTTCTATCAGAGCCATGGTTTCGTTGTGATAGTGAATTCTGGGTAGATTCTCTGCAAAAGTTGTTCAGTGTTTAGATCTCAGTGCTGGTTGTGATCCAGAGCCTTGCGTTGCGTCGGATTGCGGATAAAGAACGTCAACCAATGATATTCGATACGGATCTCAGTGGCAACGCTTTTTTCTTTTTCTACCTTTTTTTTAAAGTTGTATTTGGAAACGTCCACTGTTGCTACAGCGTGTCGAGAAATCCCAACTCTTTCTGGGTAGTTATTTAAGCTACAACAGTCTAAGCGGGTTTTCCAGCTTCCTAAGCTCTTCATGGCTTTTCTTACTCAAGGGTTGAAGGTGTTTTCTTTTTATGATTTGCGAATGTCTCAGTTCGCAAAAAAGTAGCACCTGGACCTGGCTATGGGCAAACAAAGCTCGGGAGGCCCACGACCGGAGAGCTGGAGGTGGGTGGCTTCTCCATCGAAGGAGTGTCTGTGGGAGGCCAAGAGACCTGCGTGATGCTTCCAGCGTTGAAAGTTGCATTCGATAGCGGTCGATGCCCTGGACGTATCATCGATATGGACTATGTCTTTATTACTCACGCGCACATGGATCACATTGTACGTACTTTTTTCTGTACAATGGCGCCTTGCTGTTCAATATAACTGCAAAACGAAGTTACTCAATGCTCTATTTTCGGTTAGATTTTGTGACTCCTATATTCCAACTTGTGCTGGGGAATTAGCTTAATTTCAGCAATGCCATAAGGTATCCTTGACTAAAAACATGCTGACATGGTGGGGTGTGCTTGGTAGGGGGGACTTACCATGTACATTGCATCTCGAGGGCTGAAGAAGAAGAAGGTGCCGACAGTGATTGTGCCCAAGTGTATCAAGGCCACCGTTGAGAAACTCTTAGCAGTTCAGAGGGAGCTCGATGAATCTCCATTGCCTGTTAATCTTATTGGGATGGACGTAAGTGTACCTGACTTTGACGCTCATGAATCAGAAAGATGTCTTTCGTACAAGGTGTTGCGATTGCGGAGAATTGACATAAGGGCATGATGGGTTTCCTGTGACAACTTGTAGATTGGGGAGGAGTTCGATCTGGGTAAGGGCTTGATTGTTAAGGCTTTCAAGACTTACCATGTGGTCCCTAGCCAGGTGCATGATCCTTAAAGACACTAGATTTTCATGAAGTAATGCCTGTTCCCAAAGTGAAATAATGTCAGTTCCAGTTTTGAGAGTAATTCCTTGTTTAATCTGTTTTAAAAGGTCGTGCATTGCGATGCCAACCTGACAAGTTCCTGTGGTTTGGCAGGGTTATGTTATCTACACAGTCAAGCAAAAGCTAAAGGCTGAACATGTTGGGCTTCCTGGGAAGGAGATCAAAGCTTTAAGAGAATCAGGCGTTGAGGTGCATTATTCTTCCACTTCCTTTCATTACACAATCCATTATTTCGTCTCAAATTACTGAATTTTAATTCTGTTCTCATCACTGATCACTAAATAGCACCTCCTTGGATAGGTTTCTGAAACCGTTCGAATTTCTGAGGTTGCATTTACGGGCGATACGACATCGGGTTTTTTTCTGGACGAAGCTAACGAAGATGTACTTCATGCGAAACTCCTAATCATGGAGGTAGGTTCCTCTCCCGGTAAACCTGCCCATGTCAGGGAAGAGAACTATTAGAGGTCTGGCTTTACCATTGCTTACTTCCATTCCTTGAACTGTTTATATTCCTTATAGAGCAAACGTTTATGTTTTTCTCCGAAAAAGGAACTAAAAATTGCTCTCGAGATTTAAAGAAGTGTACACCAATGCCTTGCAGAGGATTGCACTGATTATTTGGCTAATTTTGACCGTCCTATGTTTTGTATCGATTGTGTGGTTATAGTCTACATTCTTGGATGATTCTACTTCCGTTGAGGATGCCAACAAGTACGGTCATATGCACTTGTTCGAGGTATTTTGCCTGTTGCCCTTGGTTTCTAAATATTTGAAATTTCCATGAGTATTTTTTTTCTAATGTTACAGATTGTGAGTAGCACATTCGTAATATGGTTTTCAGCTTTCATCTTGGATTGCAAGCAGGTTGGGCGTACGTCGTTGATTGAGTGCAACAAAATTTAAACGAAAAAAATAATATAAAAGAATAAGAAGAAGATTCCCTTCAGAGGATAAATTTTGTATAGAAAGGATGACGTCGATAGTTTTCTTCAGTCATTCCCATTTATTTATGAACGTGGTGTTCATGTGTGAAGGTTCTGGCCCACGCGGATAAATTCAAGAACAAGGACATTCTTTTCATTCACTTCTCTGCTCGCTATCAACAAGAGGTATTCATATCCCTTTATAAATCAGACAAATGGCCTAAAAATAGCATAAGTCAGTCAGTTTGCTTGGATACATGCTATGGCTGTAATGAATTTTACGTATACTTTATGGATGTGTACATGAAGATTTACAGCATATAGTCTTATCATACGTCATAAATTTTGGGACTATCAAGGACTACAGAGCTTAATTATCCTGACTCATGACATTCTGCTTCTTGTGTTTTTTCTGTTGCAGGACATCTGCAAGGCAATCGAGAACATTCCTGCGCCACTTCAAGGCAGAGTACATGCACTAACCGAAGGTTTTTGAGGCGTTACGAGAGGGCTGAATGAGGGGAATTTCGTCTCTTGAAATCTACAATCATATTGTGACCTTACATGAAGCTGGACTCTGTGACACACTGAGAAACTTTTAAGGTCACCAACAGAAAACAGACCCCTGTAATTCAGAGACTCTCGAATTTTGCGAAACGCTCCTGTATTATACTAACGTAGAATGTAGAACTGCGCACGGTTTTTCAATTGTACACGCATGAGTTTGTCACAATAGTGGTTAGTTCATGGTTGTCTTCGAATGAGGAAGAGCGAACCATCGTGATTCACTGCATATCACAGAGATTTTATCACACCTCTGTATGATGTTTTCTGAAAAACTCTGTAGAGACTTTCGAGGATGTAGATGACGTAGTATATTGTTACGTGTAACGCCTGGTATCGGTTGAGACAGATAAAGTTATTTCGATCATGTAAGTTGCAGTTATTTACAAATCGCAACATTCTGACCTTTGCGACCGTAATTTTTCACTAAATATTGCTAATTTGTTTTGGGTCTGTTGTTTCATTCGTGTGATTGAATGAAAACATTTTATGTGCAGCAGCACAATTTTTATTCACACAATTGATAATGTGAAAACATTTCTTCGTCTTTGCGACAACTTTTGTAGTTAAGTTTGTATCACTTTTCAATTTAGCTTTTGTCGAATGGAGATCTTTAACTTTGAGAAAAGTATCTTCTTCGAACGCTAGACATTGCCATATTTAGATTGGGATGAAGATGATTGGTATTGTGATTATTTTCACTGCTAATTGATATTTTTCAGTTTATAAGCTAATTTCTGTCCAATGATAAAGGGAAAGTCTCTTTTGTGAACAAAAAATATTACACATTAGCAGTATCGTTCTGTCACAACTTATTAGTTTGGACTATTCCACGCTTTTTACGGCATGTTTTACTCTCTGTTGCATGTTCTAGTTGATTTTCTGCCTGACCATTCATGCTCTGGTTTATGTGAAATTGTAAATTTTGTTCAGAGCAGAGAGGTTTTCATTCTTCTTTTCCTCATTTTGAATGTACCAGTTGCTTCAAAAATTCTAGCACGCCAACGTTAATAATGTGCCTGATGTACACGCTCCTGACTTGCTTGGGTCACTGTGCGCTAGATATGAGAGGCTGTGGAGGTTGGTACAGATGTTGAAATTTACGAAATAGACGGGGTTTACAGAAGTTCTGGTTCACGGAAGAACCGATTCAGTGCAAATTGTCTTTTATGGAACATTAATTTTCAAATGGCTAGACTGTATCTGACGACATTGTGGACGGTTTAATTGCCAATACCGCGTTCATTATTCTAGTTGGTTCTATTTTTACACGAGCTTTCAGCTGGTATTTTCACTGTTATGTAATACTTGAACGTTACTTTCACATCACTGTTCAACTGGAAAATTATGAATCAGGGTCGAAGTAGATATTTTGCACTTTGTGACAAAAATTGTTTTACCAGGTAATAAATACCTGATGGTAAGTACAAAATTCTGGGATATTATCTTACTTCTGAAGTAGATACTGACTCAGACTAGCATTATCCAGAGAATTCTCATAGACGAGCACCGAGTCCTCAACAAGCTTTTCTGTGGAGCCGCACTTGCTTCAGACTACATATAAGTGTTTCTCAGAATTTGTAAGAACGAAGCCATCCACAAATTAATGGCATTCGCCACTATTGGGGTGGTACTACTTAGAGCTCCGCAAGAAGGGAGTAGATATTAATGGCATAAGAAAAATCAATATTAGTTGGGTGACCGCCCAAGATCTCACCAGTCACCAACCCTGCCAGCAATCCATCCGCTCGAACAACCAGCCCGCCTCGAAACCCTGCTGCAATATTGATGGAACCACCCAATCGACCGGTTTCGAAGTCAATTTCAACAATTGCATGCCTCCCAGCATCTATTACTCTTCCCGATCGGACTCTCACATCTGCGAGGAGTCCGGTCTCAGATCCCAAAGGCTCCTCATATCTGCAGTAACTTGAATTGTCATTCTCACGAGTTTTTTGAAAGGGCGTGCCTAATCATGTGCAGCAGCTTTAGCAAATGTGCATATCTATATATTCGGCAGGTCTGAACTTTAAGAGACACGGTTCAGTTAATGATAACAACCTGATATTAATGACAACGGTAAACCATGAAGAAACTTCGAAGTGCAGCGGAATAGTTACCCGATGACATAAACTCGGTCATTACGCGCTACATCCACAAACAGTCGGTGTGGAAGACTTGCTGGCCCAGTCACTCTGCTGAGGAAGGCTAGTGCAAATGTTCCCTGCCAAACATGAACGCTGAAAAGGGCTAATCCCAGGGTTGTGCTGGTAAGCATGAGCTGCGCCACATGGATACCTCCCTTGCTAGTCTTGATAAGAACCTCTGTGCGACCTTCCACCACTTTCACGCAAGTAACCCACGCAGACTTGAAAAATGTGGAACATCCTGACATTGAAGGATCAGGAGGTACAAAAAGCACGGCAGTGCCGAGAAGAGTTCTGGTTTCTCTGTCTAGTACTATTCCGCAGTAATGCTTTACACTTCCCCATATCAAATCCTTCGCACAATTACAAAAACGAGGGAAACCACACCAGATAATCATAGTTAGTTTGCTCACCGAACCAATCAGCTGCACTAGCACTTTGCCTAGAACACAACGTTAAACAATGCACATAGACCTCCAGGACTGAACCGACTTGATACATTAGAAATAGGTTGTAGTGGATGCCGCGGTACCAACCTCCGGTGATGTGACATACCCGCGCATTCGGTTCTCTTCATATGCTTCATTGATCTGATGGCAGCGGCATTCTCGGTTAGCACTCAAATTGATAGGCATTGACTCACAACATAAAATTTGAACACGTTGCTAGTTATCTGTCAAGGTTGAAGGCCTCGTTCTACCTGTTTTCTTTCTCTTTCTTCCATATACTGAAGTAAGGACGCTTCCAGACTTGCAGAAGCAAATTTGTACTCTATTCTCCGGGGATACTGGTCAGTCGACTCTCGAGAATGCCTTGCATCGCCCGAGCTTCCGGGAACCATGAGCGGAAACCTTGGGAGAACCTCCAGCGAAATTTGTTCGTTCGGCAGTGACGAATGAGATGAGCCCTGTACCAGTAAAGTTCTTTCAAAACTGTAACCCACAGTTGGAGTACGCGTCGGTGTTACAATGATGGGAGCTTGGGAGCACCTGGAGTGAGCTGTAGGTAATGATCTATCTTCAGCAACTGGCTGGGACACATTATGATCTGCTACGACGAGATCTTTTCTAGAGAATCCTTGCTGTTTGAGCGTTTCACCCACAACCTATGGTGGACCAGAATTGAAAATCACAATTAAATCAGTTGGTTTCCGACGCAACAAAAATGTGAATGTCAGCTAGTTGTTCTACAAGAGTGGTCCATGTTCCCGAAGGAACAAAGGTGGAGTATTTCACTATCATTTGAACAGTGACGCAGCTAAATTTTGGTACCCTCCAGTGACAGTCAAAACCTTTCTGCTGCACCAGCCCGATTGCTACATCTCCAGCGTAATAATCAGCTATAAACAATCCCGAGTAAAAACCTTGGAGAAAGCTGCTGCAGTCAGAACTGCTACATTACAAGCCCAAATCATTCATATTGGTCACGATTACAAAGTTCGAAGATATCAAGGAGATACGCAAAACAAATACCAGTCTGCATGAGTTACAAATCATATGTATAAATCTTCTAATTCAGCCAAAGCAACCGCCTTCATTCTTCTCGATTTGTAATGCTACACAAGAATGCAGGCCGAGCCTTTTGCGAAATCACTACATTTAAGTTAAGAAACCAAGTTTGGGCCCTAATGAAAACTTGAGAATATGAAACTACATAAACTTGGAGCTATATTCGGAAACCGGGATGCTCACACTGGATGATTCATCCATAACGTCGTTTGAAACTCATATCTTTCAATAACTGAAGCTCGGCGACTTGGTTCTCTAACGACTGGTGTTGTGACATTTATCAGCTTCTCGCGATAAAACTGGACGGCCACGCCGGCGGTTTTACCAGGGCTTGCATAGCAATGCTCTACCATGTCCCTTGAGACATCCAACTACCATAAGTTGTTTTTTAACACCAGGTTCTCTAATTTAATTGTTTTACATTCTCCCACAGTCTGTGCTTGCATACATTCTTTTGAGCAATTTGTACACGGTATCCGGAATTCTGACCCTCTGTTAGGCGTAAAGTTTTGAAAACACTCACATATTCAGTTGGTGAGCAGAAACGTCGCACTCGTGGTCCACCACCACTTCTTGTTGATGTCCTCTCGTGAAGAGTGGAAAAGATAGGAGTTGAAGACTGCAATCCAGGGTTTTGAGCACCAGTTTCCTTACTGCTGAGAACGCCTGTTCCTTTGTCTTCAAAGACTTCCATGTACTTGGTCCATGTAGAATCATTTGTAGAACCCGTCGCTTCAGGACACGCTTGAGAATACTTGCTACCTCGAGCGTAATGTTCAAATGGATTGGAAGATCTGGTACTGGACTCTACTTTGTTTTGAACATCAAAGCAGGCATTTGGCCTTTCACCTTCCGGCTCTCGTAGTGCACCAAACTTGTCCGGGGTGAGAACATTTACCGCGCCGAAGCTGTCAACGGTGACTAGAAGCTTCGAGCTACTACTACCTGTAATCGCCAACTCCGGTTCAACCTCACCAATTTTTTGCTTACCAGATCCCTTTCCCTATCAGACAGATTGGAAGATGTCAACTGTGTGTAGAATGATTATCAACTGGTAGGGTCTGTATCAGCAATACATGCTAAAATATAGCTATCTGAAGGCTCAGCAAGAAAAACATAAGTTCAACGGAACCTTGGTGTCCTTCACAAATAAACCATAAAAAAACTGACATATCGCCACTACTGCTCGTTCACTTAGGCAGATAGAGAGGAATTAGTGCATAATTTCATGAAGGGAAACTTGGACGTCCAGTACTGTGTAGTTCATCTTCGCTAAGGCCTACGACTCTAATTTACTGCTTCTTGCATCTCAAATGATGACTTACCAGCTGAGCCGGTTACAACGATTCAAACTAATTGCATTAAACATCTATCCGCTGTGGTACCTTCAGCCTTCCGGATTTCCGATGTTGTCACGTTCTACCTCAATCTACTATAAAACCTGCAAAAATCCTTCATATCTCTAGCACAAACTGTAAAAAGTACATCTACTCTCGAAAACCTAGAGTGTTAAAGGGAATCGGTGAGTTTTGTATTCAATGAGGGAATTTCACATAAGGTTCCCGTATATTCTAATCGGTGTGAATTTCTACAGGATCCAACTAAACCCTAGCTCACTTGGGCCACTTGTGGTCGTCCCAAAAATTGCTTGTAGAAAACAAGCTAACGCTCTTTCTCGAATGACTGCAACTTTCCATGACAAACTCCTACAAGAACATTACCAAGGCAAGACAAGGGTTGGGTCGACAGTGGTACCAACGCATGAGCTTCATCATCGCTAAAGCTCATTTGAGGAGCGCCTCGGTGGCTACGACTGTGGTCACTGCCTCCACAAGCTGGCTACATTATCCTGTCTCCAAGATACTACCTGGAGGACACTAGACATCAACACAAGCTCAGAGTATCAAACACTCCATTCATCAGACTCTAGAATCTACGATCAATGACACAACAGTAATCCGACACCTCACAAAAGTTCGTACTACTTGATCATGAACCTGGAAGAGCACGATGCAATCGCTGCCACTGGTTGAAGCTTAAGAAGCCGAGTACAACATGATGTGCGCTATTAATTTATCTGCACCTTGGACTGCGGGCCTACTCTATCGCTCAACTGACTCCAGACCAATTGCGTCACCACCGACATTAAAATCCCCCATTCTCCAAAGTCTACTGGCACTAGTCTCCTCAGAAGCGACAACCAATGTAAGGTCAGCAATTGATTGCCTTCAAACTTTTGCTCCTACAGGACCATTAAACTAACCACCTATTGGAGCTTAGATTTTGCTCATGATCATTCAAGGATCTGGTATAATGGAACACTCACTGCGTAAAGAATTCCTGAACCCTAAGTCTCGATTGAAAGCTCAAATCATTAAATCATCATGTGCTCGATCATTACATCAGAATGAATATCGGAACGAACTGAAGATGCACTTTAGTCTAGATCAACAGGTGAAGTTCTGCAATGGTTACTTTTGAGATAACAAGGTGCTAGTTCATACACACCATTCCTCCATGGCAACAATTATATTAAATGATAGCCATTTCTGGTCAGGCAAAGATACTATTGTCAGGTGCAATGCTCAATCAACAGCCATGCACAACGGATCCTGGACAACGACGGAAAGGGAGATAAAACGTCAACTTTGCAATCTCTAGGGCTTAGTGTTGTTCCATCTAGAAATTAGACCTGTTGATGAAGTTAAGCTCATTATGGACGACGATATCGAGGAAGGAAAAAGAGACAAACAAATTCAACGTCATAACCCAACACCAGCATGTTGACAGCATTGAATGATTTCCGCCTTAGATACAGAAATATGTTTGTTCCACAGAATCTGACTAAAGGGAAATTTTGGACGGAGGCCTGATGCGTAAGTTTGTGTTATTGTCGCAAACAGATCTATTGATAACGAGTCGCTTATACGGCACGTAGTTACTAGCGGATCCTTCAATGCGAGGTGCCCTCCGGATTCTACGATCCTGTGCCCACGTGGATCCCACGTGATTCCCCAGGACTTCTTCCAAATTTCACTCGGAAGCCGCCCACCCTGCTACACCGATTGCTTTCTTTTATGGATACCCAAGTTGGTTTTCATATTTTAAGACGAGGTGATTTCCTCTCAGATGTATTTCCAGACTCGTGTTGCGAATCTAGCAGCGTGGCACCCGGGCCAAATCTTCCAATTCAAAATCTGCACCTGAGATCCCGGTTTGCACATCTCCTGACGCTGCCGCGCAGTTTATTCATGGACCCTTGGAGCTCACGTCCCTCTAGCGACAAAAACCAGTCGCTTCAGTAGCCTCAACAGTTTCAAAGACGATCTGTAGCAACACAAAAACTCACAGAAACTGCAGGATCGACGCAAAAGCTGTCACACTAGAACCTGCAGCTGCCCCTGTGACTACAACAACAACAACAACAAAAACCACATCATTGGGTCCTCATCCTCGATATCAATTGATTCCGTTTTCCATTGCAGGCATGGCGTCGAGGACCACCGCGGTAAGCGTGCGACTCCGCTGGATGCCCGTCGCGCCGTCCTTGATTCACATTCTAGTGGGGATCACGGATCGGACGCTGCGGATGCGGAGGGCCACCGCCTCTCATTCACCGCCTAACGCCTGCTTCTTTTGCATAATAAAGTATTATATATATATATATATATATATATATACATACATACGCACGTAATATGTTTTAAATGTTTCAATGACAATAATAATAATAAAAACAAAACATGCTTGACATGCTACACACTCATGGTTGTCTTATAAAATATCTTTTTACTTGTCCATTCTCTGATAAAATATCTTCGACTTATAAACTATCTTTACACTCTTGCTCGTCTAATAAAATATCTTTGTACTCATCCATTCTATCTCTCATTTTCATGCAAAGAGTAACAAGCATGCTATGCTATTTTTTGTGCTTTAGTATTTATTGTTTAGATTCATATTTTTTTGGTGAGTCATGCAAATTAATACCCAACTGATTGCAAGAATTTCATTAACTATTGTTTGTTATATTATTTCAATCAAACTAGGTGTAATTTTATTTAAAAGTTTGAAATAACATTGTAACATTTCTAATTTTAATGCACTTAGTAACATTGATTTTCCACTGATTAATTTTTTATAACAGTTTTAAAAATTATGTTATGATTTCCAAATTTTTATTGATATAATATAAACTATGCAAAAGTGTCCACAAAACTTGTTATCAATGTATATAGTAATCTTTCATATACTTATTAAATAATTAAATTATTTTTAAAAATAAAATATTAACTACTAGTAAAAGATTATGTACTTCTAAAAATTTGGTTTTTTCAAAGTTATTATATAATCTTGATATCTCAAATAATTGCTAATTTTTAAGAATACATCCATATAGAGTCATATAGGCATATATCAATACAAATCATTTAGTTTTTTTTTTTTTTTTTTTTTTTTTAATTTTTTGGTATCATTATTTAACACAATTATTATTAACATTAATTTCATCAAATTATTTTAAAAACTAGGTGTAGTTCTTAGATTTTACTTATATTTATGGTTCCGTGGAAACATTAGAATTAAATGGACAATAGTTAAAACCCTTTAAATATAATATGATAATACAAATCTTTATTTAAATGATATTTTTTAATATGGAAAAAAACTAAAAAAGACTAAAGATTATAATTTGTTAAAAATTGAATGTTAACATCTGATTCATACACTTGAAGCTTGCTATGTATCATACATATTATTTTGTAGGCACTTGCAAATATCTTTTGTAATATACATAATCATTTCATAATACATTTGTATTATGTAATGTAATATGATGAATTTTGTTTATAACTTGTTAATATCTTTCAATCTAGCTCTAAAAACCCCTCAATGTGCTATTTTTTTTTTTTTTATTATTATTTGATAAGATAATATTCTCAATTTGCATTCTATATTATGATTTTTTTGGTTCTATAAAAAAAAAAATTATATATATATATATATATATTTTGTAACAATATAATGATATGACACATTGTGATTACTCGTTTTACTTATTCCGGAAGAAACCTCCCAGAATAAACCCGTATAGGGGGATTCGAACACAGAGAATGACCATGTATATGAGCTCCAATTGTTAGGATCACACAATTAACTGCTACTGCTGAATGCTTATCATACCGAAAAACACTTAACTTTTCCTCCTACTGTCCACTCTCTCATATCAATACAATAACATCCACGATAACAATTTCAATACCCTGTGTAATTCACAAACACACAAGCATATCCCAAACCCTGGAACGAACAACTTCCAATCCATAGAATCTAATCAAGACAATTCCTTCAATTACAATTCCTCTCCACTAAACTTACAACCTTGCGATAAACAGTGACTGAAAACTTCCATACGTCCTCAATCTTTCACAACAATTGATAAATAGTGATCCATAAACAACTTCGTAAATCAAACATTAATTCATTAAATCGATTCTCTTCACTAGAATCAACACTAACACAAAAGAAACAAGAAAACTAAGAAGAAGAGATAGCACCAAGCTTATCCTCGACTCAGTATTATCGCAGTTTGGCATTTTCTTCCCCTCTCCCATCCTCCTTATACTACCCCGAGATACCAACTCCTATACTACAGATGATAACTACTTTTTCTGACTATTCATCCATTCTACCTGCTGAACCACCTTTTCAGCAGTTATCTATCCCTGTTTACACTATACACTAGGTATCTATATTTTGAAAATAACTACTTATTCTACACACATCCTAGTAGAATACAAATCTTTGTGTTGCCATTATATATATACATAAATCCAACCATATTTTGGACTTATTTTCACACTACACATATATTAATTAGTTGTTTGAGACTCATATTAAAAAAAACTGATACAGTTGCAACTCACTAAGCAATGTTCCACCAACACTTCCACTATCAATTAACACATAAATACATTGCAATATATGCCTTCACTTGAGGAATAGATAACATTGCCCTCATGTATGGAACATGCATCACGAAGTGCAACTAAGAGGTGAGTTTTCTTAAGTCAAACTTTTCCAGGGTTTTCAGAGTATAGATGTAGTTCTGTGAGTGAACACAATGCATTGTCCATATGGTTGTAGGACCATATCAGTGGAAACATGGTTTGTAGGCATCCAAAAGCAAGTTTGGGTGCACAATGGCAGCTGAAACTGAGGACGATCTGCTTTGTTCGGGATCAGACAAGCTAAGCCTCCACGAGTTGTGTCATGGCTCTTACGATCTGGCTGCCCCACGCCGTGCAAATCGTGCGCTGTGCCAGTTAAACTCAGAGACCAGGGAACTGATTTCTCTGCTGGTTGGTGGTGTTAGTGGTGGTGGTGGTGGTGCTAGTTCGTCTCCTACTTCCTCTTCAACAGGCGTAATGGGTGGTGCTGTAGACCCGGACATAAAAGTTGGGAGTTGATTTAATCGGTCTTGTCACTGCAGGTTGCCTTGAGTGGGTTTCGAAGCGTTATCCCCACGGAACTGACGTTATGGTGCATGATATGTGGACTAGACAACGGGAAATCCTAGAAGAGATAATAGTGTCAAGCATATAGGAAAATTCTTTTGAGTGCGGTTAGGATGTGAAGTTCAGTGCTATGCGTATGAGATGGTGAATTCTGCAAATCTTGCCCACCGAGGGTTGCATACAGATAACTGAAATGGCTCCAGTTCCTAGGACGTGGGTAATCGGAGTTTCCAGTGGAGCGAAGTCGAGCGCAAACGGTTCGAGGTGTGATCTTTTCGGAAGCTGGAAGTAAGGCGACCCACAGAGTGGTGTGTTGTACAAGATTTGGCAATCAAGTGACACAGCAAGTGTCGTTCAGATAATGATATGGCTGTCAGAAGACAATAAAACCCAACTTTGGCAGAAAAGCCACTAACCCTGAGCTCATATAAGGCCCTCGTGGTAGAGTTGTGGAGAAGCAGGTCCTAGCTTAGGAATGGATGTACATCACCATGGCTCCCCATCTTCATTGCCTTGCCCAAGTATCTGTGCTGTGTTGGCTCAGGGTTACGGCTATTGCTGGAAGATCGAAAGAGAGATTGTGACAACAGTGGCCACATCACTAGGTCTTTGCCCTTGATCACGTGATTCCATGCCAGTACTCACAAGAGATGAGATATGGTTACACGAGTGTGGTAGGTTCCTTGGTCGCGCGCCTATGCTGTGCTCCACAGCTTACTCATAACCGCTGCCCAAAGCGTACTTGCTTTGCAGTGCAGTAGATTTAGCTGGCTTTGATCACGATACAGGTCATCAGACATGCCTCCTTATAGTGCCGAGAGATGGCTCAAAACTCCCACAATGCGTTGTCAATACAATGGGAGACGCAAAGACCTCCATGAATGGTGGGTGGAAATCCCAATTGATTTTGCTGACGGAAATTCCTTACAAGATGGAGCTGCTCAGTGGTGCACAGTTGCCCTCAACTTCCGCGCATGCAACTCAGAAACACTAGTGATCTCACACGTGGAAGCAGCAGGAGTGTGCCATCACCAGGACGCGAGACGTGCACCCAATAACTGTCGAATCTCTGTATGATTGCGCTGAATGTTGGATTTGTCGAACATGAAGCGATGAACAGTGTACACTAAACTCACATTCTTAACTTTGTGGTGAACTTTTGAAGCCTAAATGGCACACCACGCGTGGAGTGCAGTTGTCCTAACCAGCATGATTCGGTTTCTATTTGCATCTGAGAAGAATATGGTGGATATTATCAACAAATCAAGACCAGTAGAACCTATTGGTGGAGTTAGTGGCAAGCCAAACCGCGGGATTGTAGGAATCTTCTTTTCTCCCACCTGCGGTAACAATTTCAGATAAAGTTGGCTGACGTCTATCTTTCCAAATGTTCACATTGGCCAAGCGAAAGTTACGATAATGCTGTCTTAAAAAGAAATGGGACAGTAATTTACCTTATGATACCTCTACATGTTCAAAGATCCCTTTTTCAGGTTGTGTCTCGAACTGCTTCAGTGATCAGGTCGGGATACTTTCAGAGAGCTCAACTTGCACGAGTCCAGCAAGATAATGATTGTGCAGCCTTTCGTTCACTGCACTCTCAACACGTGCACAATCGACTGAAGAGGACCAATTTCACCTGTCAAAAAGATGAAAAAAAAAAAAGGGCTGGTGTGAACCACCAGTCCCGCATGAGTGATAATCAAAGGAGCTCGATAGTTGCTGTTTTGACATCACAACGGACCGCATCAATCACCTTCAGACCCCAGAGGGACTCTTAGCTATCCTATTCAAAACAGAAGGTAGAGGTGAAACTACTTCACAACAAGCCCTCCTTCCTACCACTGAGCGAGAACAAATGTGTATCTCCGTTGCACATATACCATGATGATTCCACTGACAGAAATCATGCTTTGCATCAGACAAGTCTGGCGATGCTGAGATTTGTTCATCAAGACCTGCGGCAGCAGAAGCTGCAGCAGATTGAACCTCTCCGTACCTGACTGGCTCTCATGTCTCTGATTCTTACTCTTATGTTACGTAAGTCACCCATGTCTTTGAACGGATCTATTCATGTCGCTCATTGTCTCCATTTCAAAAGTCAGATCCTTCATGTGGACGTAGGAAAGGATGGGCACTGAGTTCAATGAATCCTTCACCTAGAATTCAGATGTTAATCATCATGTATAGTTTGGACAAAGGACATTCAGTGTTCTATGTGTCTGACCTGTCGCCAGCATGGATCGCCCGTCAGACCCTGAGCAGCCCTTGAATTACAAGCCACCAAACTGTGAAGGAACAGGTCAGGGTCTTCATCGCGCATCTTCATTGTTGCATGTGCTTGCGATTGGGTTAACTGGAGAAATACATAATTAAATGCATGCAAATTGATAGGAAAAACATCAGACAAGAAGTACATTAGCGGGTGGGTGAGAAACGGAGGATGCTCGCTCTCCAATTGTGAAAATGAAGCGACTGCATTGACAATCCCGCAAGGAGTGAAGTACCTTTTCACTTGAGGCACTGGCATGCCCATAAACTGCTGACTCTTGAATAACTTATGTTCAAGAAGTTCCACTGCAGCAAGACGTTGAATCATAATAACCCGTAACTTTTTCCTGTAATGTGACGATCAAAAAATTATATAGACATTCAAGCTCTCTGAAATAGCAAACCCCAGTGGTGACAGAGAAATGTTGATCCTTGGGATGGACAAGATTCTTTTACAACAAGTAGAATAATATCAGTCAGTAACTCGCTAACGTCGATCACAAGCCTCTTGTACAATTTCGAGAGAGCTACCAGGAATTCTCCATAGGAATTTACAACGGCAAGTTGATTCAAAACAATCTGTCCAAAGAGCAACAACAACAAATTTAACAACTAAATGTATAGATGCTCAAATCTCTCAAAGAATTTTTTGCAATAAACATAAACTGTAGACAATAAAAAGAACCAGAGAAATCCGCAAGCGCTAACCAGCTGATTGTTCTGCAATTCCACATTTTTCCCTGCAAAATTGAGTGAGAAGACACTAAAGCTGATGCCTGCAGGCGACTATCTAGTGCAGTGATCCTCAACCGGTACACAAAATTCTGTTGCCCTCACGCCTTGACAGATTATTTCTCTTGCAATTCTTAAACAGTTCTTGGAAGAAATCAGGAATTATCGAACGAGAGGAAAGACTAATCAAGGCCAATTCAGACAAGCGTTTCTATTCCTTATCCTCAGCACATGACTACACATAGAACTTGGTGGAAACCAGCATGACACTGGCTTCCAACTCAGCCAAGTCGACATTAACATCCAGGAACATAGTGGGGCAGCAGCCGTTCCAACCTCAACAAACTCAGTCTCCTTGCATGGAAACAAAACAGCAGCACGCCCAGTGATGGCACCTACTCTCCAACAAACGAATCACGTATCCTTGCAGGAAAACTCATGCATGTTGAGAATTTAATCGCCATCTAGTTTATCATCAAAAGCGCATCTCGATTGTAATGAAGAAGTTCTATGCTTGTTGGATGAGACATCCATGATATTCTACATCCATCCATCCAGGGATCCTCGGAGAGCCTATATCTTGAGTTCCAGCATATCATTGTAGTTTAGTTCGTAGAAAGATCAATTAGAGAGTGATCATCTTTCAGTCACTAGAGAATTGTTTCTGGACTCGGTTTCTTGAATAAAGATACATCTCATAAAAATTTGCAATTATGGAAATAAGATCATGTTTTATTCTTTAGATCTAATATATTATTTACACACCTTTTCAATAAAAGAGAACAACAGCAAAAGGATATTAATTACATCAAAGATCTTAAGTCACTAAACCAAATGCTATAACTGCCTTATAGTTGGACATTGGTCAATTGATTGTACAAAACTGAAAAAGAAAAGAGCCTCTAGCAAAGACTTAAGAAGATTTCATAGTGGCATGAGCGATGCTAAAAGCCTCAATACATCTCATGAAGGAGGTTGTCTCAAGCCTTATTAGGAGTTAAGGTTATTCTTTCAATGCCATTTAAACATCAAAGATTAGGGTCATCAAATTTAAAATTTTGGATATGATTTTGGTAAAACATTTGTGGGATTTGGGGTTTTTATGAAGAAGATATAGACACTCAAAGGTTAAGGTGTTGATTTTGTACCTATTGTCACTCTTTGAGGAATAGCGCATGCATGTAACGAGTTTTTAAAGATTAGATTGTTTAGTTGAAAAGTTGGTTTAAAGAATTATATTTTTCATACAAAAAATAAAAGTTTTAGGATTGATTTAGAAGAGCAATGACTGCTTGAAGATAGTGCTTTCAAATTGAGATTTGTTTGTAAATCAATTTCATGAGGGATTTGATTCTTACTATATCTTAGGCATTTGGATAAATCTTTGGCTAATTTTTTCATAAATGTGTATTACTATGTTTTAAAGCTATACATTAAATTTTGTGGCATTCAAAATTTGGATTTTTGAGATATAAAGAAAATAGTATTCAAGTGCTTGTAAATTAGGATTTAGAGAACTTGCTAGGATTTCTAAGATGTCAAACAATCTGTAGTAGATTTATAATTCATTTTTTTTGTGATAAAGTTTAAGGATAACCTCTATATTTTTTAAAAATTTGAGAAAAATTGAATGGTTGGATGAAGTAATATGATATTCTAAAGTTCAGAGAGAAAAAATCCTTCGCGAGAGAAAAATATTTAAAAAGGATTTTGCTATAATTTAGGTATTTTATGCAAAAGTAAGAAGCTTTTGGGAGTCAAGACTTTAACTACATCCATTAAAAATGGAGATATAGAGCTATGGCAAAATCATAGTAAAAAGATGAATTTTTAAAAGGAGATTATGGATTTTCTTTGAACTTTTGAAAAATCTAACTTACCACCAAATAGTTAGTTATGATTTGGTATAGTAAAGGATGTTAGAACATTTTAAGATGTATTAGAAAGCCATATATACAAACCTTCTTAAATATAAAAGGTTTTTATTATTAGAATATCTTTTTATATTGCTACGTTTATTTATCTTTTATAATAAGAATAAATTACTTATTGGAGCTTGGCCAATAAGTTAAAGCTAAATTTTCTATGGCTAGGAATTTAGTTTATTTTTAGATAGAAAATCACAATAAATGATAGTAGCAAAGGTAATATTAAAATATTATGCATCATTGATGGACAAAAATACCATGGCATCTTCCAAAATATTTTATACATTCTAAAATTGAAGAAGAACCTCTTTTCTATCAGCCATATTTTAAAAAGATATATATATTTTTTTATAATGTTTCTAATCTAATCTAAAATCTAAACAAAGATAAGCAAGAAAGTTCTTAAAAGAATTTGATCTAAAAAACTTTATCAACTTTCTAAACAAGACATACCTTTGTACCATTTAAATCAAGATTTGAGATTCTCACCACCCATTGACAATGTACTCCTAGTATTAACAAATGTTTTATTTGTAAATTCACTTATTCTCTCTATATCAAGTTTATACTCTAACATGCAACTTTGGCATGAAAAAATAGGCCATGTTAATGTAACTACCATTCATTGTATGAATCAGCATGACAATCTTTAAGATTTCAAACTTAAATTTCAAACTTAAATTTTATCAACCATTATTACATCCTTGTAAGAGATACATAAAAGACAAACAATAAAAAACCATCTATAAACATGATCTACATAAAATCTACAATAAATATCCTAGACAACTTATTCACAACAATGTATTAGGCAAGAAAGCTACTACATCCTTATTATATGGAACTTTTTATTATGTATAGTACAAAAACAATGCAACCACATATTGCTTTATTTATTTTGCTAAAAAAAATCAAAAGCTTTCATTTCTTTAAAGAAGTTGTTCAACTTGTTATATCTGACATTGGTTATGCTATACAAGTTTTATGTATAAACAAAAGGTACAAGTTCTATAATATCTTTTTTGATAATTTTTTAAATAATAATCATACTATTTAACAAACTAACATTACATATATACTATAGTAAAACAACTATATTAAAAGAAATAATTGAATTAGTTTTAAAATGGCACAATGTTTATTATATGTAAAAGAACTTCTAATAAAACTATAGACAAAAGTAGTACATACTTTAGTTTATTTATTTAATTACACAATTAATAAGCAACTCAGTGATTAAATATCTTATAAAGCATGGTTTGGTAGTAAACCTTCTCTACAATACTATAAGATTTTTGGATCTTTATCCTAGATTTTTATTAATAAAAAAAATTGCATGAAGATGGATTCTAAAAGTACCTTAGCCATCTTTGTAGGATATTCCACAACAAGCTATGTATACAAATTTTGAAATCCTTTTATTAATAAGATTATAAAAATCTTTGATTATAAGACTAATGAAGCCTTAAAAAAATACACCAAATACTTCCTTCATGAACTCACTTACAATAATTATGTTTACATTCCAATCAACAATCATATAGAACAAGGAATTTATTGCCATCTTAATCTTCTAAAGACCATACCAACATCTACTTTAGACATACAACACTCTATTTTGATAGTGAGAGCCATGCCACAACAAACTAGTTTTGTATTAAATCCAACAATAAGAGTAACTCTTTAAACTAAACAATGGGAGCCTAATCATAGTGAGACAACTCATACTTTACTTCTTTATGAGTGATCTCTTCTCCACCAATATATCCACCTGTCCAATCTTCTCCAAATTTAACGCAATCAACTATAGATCATAATATTGAAGTCTATTTTGTAAACATTGATAACAAGTTCTATCCAAAACCAAATCTATACATCATCTATTACTTATTACGCCTCTTATTTCTACTATCTCTACTTCATTAATATCTTTTGAAATGACCAATTCACCTTCCACGATATTATTAGCAATCTATATGACTTTCATACAAGAACCACAAACTATTGAAGAAGCAACAATATCTTCAAATTATACTTTATGGAAGTCACCCACAAATTGAGAATATAATTTCTTCTTCAAAAACCAAACTTAGAAATTGCTACTAAAACCTACTAACAAAAAATTTATTTACAATAAATAGATTTATAAAGTCAAATATTCACCAATTGATAATATTGACAAATATAAGATGTGATTAGTTGCAAAAGGCTTCATAAAAAAATTAGGCATTGATTTTAATGAAATATATTCTCCTGTCATTTAGTATGACTCCATTTGAGCTATATTTGCGATTGTTGTTGCTAAAAGAATGCATCTTTAGCAGTTTGATATTAGTACAATCTTTTTCAATGGTGACTTAATCAAGAAAATCTACATATTTTAACCACAAGGTTATGAGCATCCTCATTATCCTTTGCATTTTTAACAACTTAAAAAGACCATATATGATTTGAAATAATTTGCCCGACAATGAAACATCTATATTTCTACTTTCTTAAAATAATTCCAAATAATTACCAATGAAGTACATTCTTGTATCTATTGTAATCATTAAGAAATTTATAAAATAATTGATATTTATATTGACAATGGAATAATTATCTCCTTCTAACAAAATTACATTGACAATATTTTGAAGTATTTGAAATCAAGTTTCAAAGTGACCATTAGTCCTATCAACTACTTTATTGGATTCAAAATTTAGTGCGGTTCCTTTATAGGTTCAATCTTCCTCCACTAAGCACGTTGCATCAAAAATGTTCTCATTCATTTTGGCTTATAAGATGTCCATAAATTATCTACTCCAACAAATACATATGCCAAGTTATAGGAAAATAATGATCCTACTAATTCCAAAGTACACATTATCATGATGTAAATAACTAATAAGTGAAAGGATGAAGAAAATATTATATTTTTGAATATCTTATTTTAAATATATTTTAACAAATTATCTTGGAAAAATAGATAATAGTCAAGGGATAGAAAAATTAAAGGTGCTATTATTGCCTTTTTACAAAATAGGCTTCTACTCACTTTGTAGGACTACAAATAGAGCAAAATAAGGTAGATTAGAAAAATAAACAATATAGGCACCTTTAAAAAGAAGTTAAGAGTAGTTTGTAGCAAAAATTACCTTAGAAATCCAAGAGTTGATACCCGGAGAGGATTGGTTATCAACTAGGATTGAAATCAGACCCAGAGGCACAAAACCAAGCCTCGATGATGATTTTGGAGTTCTTTTGTAGATCAAAGAATAGGATCTAGGAGTTGAATTGATGATATTTCTTTGAGCATTAATTTGAAGTGATTTGAGTGTGCATTGACTTTGTAAGAGCTTTGCAAAATTGAGGTTTGTTTTGGGTGAGTCTCGATTTGTGAAATAAAATGGGTGATACTTTTTGGAGAATTTTGTAAGTTTGGCAGTAGATCTATAAGTAAAAATTTCTTGATTTGTAGGTGTCATTGTGCTTGATGTATATTTTAAATTTAGATTTGATTGAATGGTTAGATTGAAAGGCATAAAGGTTTTTGTAGGTTATGGTCTCAAAATTTAGGATTTTGAGGACCAGTGAAGTTTTCTTAGATATCTATCAATTTGCCAATTAGATTGAAGCAATTTTTTTTAAAAAAGGTAGTTAGCTTTATTTCTAATAAATATGTAAATTTTGAAAGCAAAATAACAATTCAATCAAAAGTAATTGGCTCTGGGAGATTCGCATCAAGGTCAAAGAAGGAGGCTAGCCGACACTCAAGCACAATTTTGAAGTTATCGTCTATTTGGTAATTCCGATTCTTTTCATTTATTTTTTTTATTTTTTGTCAACTTAATTTTTAAGAGATATGAAATATTTGAATTAAAATCAGTTGTTCATTCATTAATTATTGAGGTTTAAATCTACTATAGGAATTACTTGGAATTGATTAGAGTTCAGTTTAGGGATAGGATTAGGATTTTGGGTTGATTTAAGGTTTGGCTAAGGTTAGGATTTAGTTTAGGTTAGGATTTGATTATAATTTATCTAGGATTTCACTAAGATTTGTTTAGAGTTTGGTTAGGATTTGTTTAGGATTTGATTAGGATTTGACTAGAGTTTGATTAGAATTTGTCCAAGGTTTGATTAGGACTTATTTAGAATTTGTTTAGAATTTGACTAGGATTTTATTAGGATTTAATTAGGATTTGATTAGGATTTGATTAGAGTTTGAATAGGATTTGTCTAGGGTTTGGTTAGGGCTTATATAAGATTTAACTAGGTTTTTAATAGGATTTGTTTAAGTTTTGATAAAATTTGATTAGAATTTGACTAGGATTTGTATAAGATTTGGTTAGGGCTATATTTAGGATTTTTCTAGAATTTTAATAGGATTTATTTAAAGTTTGATTAGGATTTGACTAGAATTTGACTAAGATTTGTCCAAGATTTGGTTAAGACTTATTTAGGATTTGTCTAAGATTTGATTAGGATTTTATTAGGATTTATTCAAGATTTGATTAGGATTTGAATAGGATTTGATTAGAGTTTGATTAGAGCTTATTTAAGATTTGTCTAGGATTCGAGTAGGATTTATTTAGGATTTGACTAGGATTTATTTAGAGTTTGATAAGGATTTGATTAGAGTTTGATTAGGACTTATTTAGAAGTTGATTAGGATTTGACAAGGATTTGACAAAGTTTTGACTACGGTTTGATTAAGATTTGACTAAATTTTGATTGGAATTTAATTAAGATTTCTATTTTAATATATATTTTTTGAATTTCTATGTTATTTTTTACGATTTCTTTAAAAAGTCTCTAGGAATTTTTTGTGTTTCTTATATAATTCCTTTGAAATTTTAGTTGAATTTGATTGATGTTTGATTATATTTGCTAATCTTTAACTATAATTTATTTAAAATTCTATTAGATTTGTTAGGACTTGTTGTTGTAATTTTCTTTTTATCTTCCACAACTTGGTGCCCGGTGCATTTTCAAGCCAAACGCCATGTAATACGACAACGTGCCATATTACCAAATTATTGAATCTCTTATGTATGTAACTATCAATACCAGGCCCAATATTACATACGTTGTTAACGAAAGACACTGTGAATAAGTCCTTTATTTCCTTTAATGCTCTCCACAGTAGCCATCGATTCCACCATCAACCGCTGCTACAAAACTCAAATGCAGTTGGAATGCCGAAAGTTGGCATTCACATTAACTGATTTTGTGGCAGGCTCCAAATTGTGAATCATAACAAGTCAGACCTCTTGTAGCCAAGGATCTGAGAAATTGAGACAAGACCTGTTTGGAGACGAAAGATGGTAGGGATCATGTACCTGGAAATCTTACTAGTTTCATCGAAGATCTGATCCCATCTAGATTTAATCAGATCGAAGAATCCACTGTCACTCAGCTCGGACACTACCACCATTCTCAACATGTAACCAGCTACAAAACATTTTTCTTCGTATAGATGCGGCTAAGTTGGGGATCTTCAGGCGCTGAAGGAAAGGACCCAATACTTAAGTTTGAAGCTTTAGATTACACTAAATGGAAACTTTGCATTCGCCAAAGAGTGAACGATCGAGGAGAGTGTTGATCAGAACTTCGATGACTGTAGTGTTTTATAATCCAACAATAACATTCAATATAATTGTAATTTTCTGTGAATGAGTGTTTTACAGATTATATATATATATATATATATATATATATGTATATTATAAAATATTGATATTTTCAAATGGGTTGTTATAAATACGAGCTTTTACCAAAGTGGAAATTGTAAAAAATGCATTTTAGAAAATATTGATAAATATTTGATATTCTGAAGGATAATTTTCAAATGAAATTTCGATGTTCAAATAATTCTTTTGAGTGTTTTGATGAAACATATATACATACATACATGGGGCAGTAGAAATTTTTAATAGTGTTATGGGATAAATATAATCTTTTGTAGAATGTTGATACCAAGCATGTTTTATTCTTTAAAGTAGAATAGTATATATATATATATATATATATATAAGAAAACCAATGTTTGAAAGTCTGACAGAAAGATTTTTTAAAATTGTGATTCTTTTTGAAGGATGGATTGATACATCTGTCATCATTATGCTGATGCAAATAAGTGCTGGTATTTGATTGGAATAAAAATCATCCACAAAATCAGAAATCATTTAACATGCACTTTTTTTGATTACTTCATGATTTTTTAAAATTTTCATTAAGTCTTTAGAAATAATAAATACTAAATCTATATTAAGAAAAATTACTATTGATATAATATCTTTAAAATTAATGAAGCTTGACTTCACAAATATATCTATCTATCTATCTATATATATATAATAGTTAAACTTAGTCTAAATAATTAATTAAAAAATACATTTTAGTAACAAAAAATCCTTAAATCAAGCAATTCTAATGCTTTTTGCTGTATAACTATTTAATATATATAGTTATAATTAGAATAAAATTATGCTTATATACATCTTAAAATCATATTTAAACAGTGATTGTTTTAGATATTTCTATTGGAATATTTTATAATCATATTTGTAAATATACCACATAATAAATTTAAGTTATAAAACATAAAACAAGAAGAAAAAATCAAAGAAATTTTTGTTATAAGATTATTCTTATATGCAAATATTTTATCACTATAATAATACTATATTGAATAGATATCTTATAAATCAAAAGTAATATGAAGATTTTATATAGTTTTATTAAAATTATAATTAGATATATTTACATATAAAATATAATAAAAGATCAAAGAATTTGAGATTAAAATAAAGTATTTTTTTAAAATTTTAATAAATAAAATTTTAAATTAAATAAAATTAATTGATATCAATTTTGTAGTGGAAGTTATAAGCCAAATTGAGTTCAAAATCAAAATTTGTTGTAACAAAAAAAATTATCTTTTATTATTTAGTAAGATAAATAATCTTTTATTTCTTCTTATATATATAAAAAGACATGTCTTTTTATATATTTTTTATATATTTTTTATATATTAAAAATATATAAAAAAATATAATATTTTTATTTTTACATAAAATTTTAAGTTAAAAGGATTACAATGAGATTTTAAGAAATAAAATTTCTAAAAGTTTTATTGACAATATGTAAAATTTTTAATTAAAATTTATTATAAATTATTAAAAATAAAATAATATATATATATATATATATATATTTTTTTTTTTGAAGATTTTGAAACTTTTATAATAGATTTCTTAAAATATTTTTAAACTATAAGCCAAGACTTCACATTCACTTTTCTACCTATCTTTTGACTTATAAAAGAGATTAAATATATTAATTCTAGTATTAGAATTTAATGTCATTAATTGGCAAAAAAATGCAAGCCATTAAAAATTAATTCTAATAATTTTAATAAAATTTCTATTTTTATAAAGAAAAAATTACTAGCCTTATTGTAATGCAATATTTTTGAAATTTATTCAATGTTTTATAAATTGTTGGTAGAATTATTTCTTTCAAAAACCGACACTATTGTACTGATTTATAAATTTGGTATTTATCTTGTTGAGAGGATTTAAATGTTGCAAAATCGTATTTGTAGTTTGTAGAAGTATTTTATTTACAATAAGTTCTATTCAAAATTTTATTTGGATTTTTTGTATTGTTACATAATTTGCACCAAATTGAGAAATCTACGTATGTACATCAATTTCCTACTTTACGTGATAGATTTATTTGGCCTTTGCATTATTGTTTTAATGTAAATAATTTATTAAGTTTTTTGGTATTTGAAGTCCTATCAAGATTTTTATTGGCTTATTTTATTATTTATTAGACTAATATATATATATATATATATATATATATATATATATGTATAGATATGAGAAGAAAAATCAATTCTAATTTATGTATTTGGTATTTATGAAAAATAATTATTAAATATAGATTTGTATGTCCTTTAAAACTACTTTTAATATTACATATCTTTTCAATAGGATAATGTTTTGATGATAGAAAAATTAAAACTATTTAGATGATATGAAACAAATATAGAAATTCTTGATGATAGAATTTTTGTTATATATAATATAAGTTAAAATTAGATATTAATATTATTAGATATCTTTAATTTTATAATAGCATGTTTATTTCTTAATTAAACAAATCAAACATTGCCTTATATTAGAATAGTAGTATTGAAATATAAAATTTGGTAATTAAATAGAAAAACTATCCATTTTTTGAAATATTTTTTTATTATATTTTTTGTGTTTTAAATTTTAATAAGTGTAATAATTTTTTTTTAAAAATAAAATAAAATAGTTTTGTAAATTTTTAGATATATATCTTTACATATTTCTTTCAACTATTCTAATATATTTTATTAGATAATTAAATTATAATAAATCTCATTAAATAATTAAAAAAGAAACAATTTTAAATAAATAAATAAATAAAAATAAAAGAGAGATCAGTTAGAATAAAGATTAAGATGTTTTTGAAGCTCTAATAGTTGTATTTACTATTTAAGTCCGTCAAAAATTTAAATTATATTTCTATGATTTTTTTTAAACTTATAAATTTTATTTTTTCATTTAAAGAAATTATTATTTTTGATATTTATTATCCATAAAAAAATATAATTTTAATTGATTTTATAAATTATTTATATTAGATCCAATTGAATTTAATGATAATGAATTTATTATAAAATCTTTAAAAAAAATAAATTCTTATTCTTAATATTATCTTAAAAGTTATTTCTAAATTTTCTTTCATAAATTAAATATTTTTATTATGATATTTATTTTAGAAATTTTAAATTTTTTTAAAAAGTTAATTTTTAAAACTTATTTTTTAGATTTTTTAGGGTAATAAAAAATCTATTTCTTAAGTATTAATTTTTATCTTTATTTATAATATATCATATTATATCTTATATTAAGCAAATTCAATAATAAGATTTAAATATCACCAAATTTTTATTTTTTCAAAAATATATAGTCAAATTAAATTTAAAGATAAAGTTGAAAAAGTTAAAAAATGTGACTATTAAGAAAAATAAAAATAAATCTATGAAGATATAATTTCTGTATTTATTCACAAATTTTGAAAATTAAAAAGATAAATAAGAGCAAAACCAATGAATTATTTTAAAAAATATGCATTACTGCTTATATTTTTAGATATAGCAGATTTTTTAAAATAGTGTTTTTATCTTGGTAATTTTTGTATTTTTGAGTATTTTTGTTTTTTACTTAATCAAAAAATCTATTTCTTATGCATTAATTTTTATTTAGATGATAGTCTGATTATCCTAGAAGTAAAAAAAACAAGTATCTTGATAGTATTAGCAATTTCAGGAGAAAAAATTATTGAAATTTAAAAAATTTACAATAAATAAATTATAATGTATAATAATTTTGATTCTTAATTTTTAGATATTTCATTAATAGTGAAAATAAATAGCTAATAAGATCTAGTTGTCTTGGTTTTTTTTTATCTATAATTCTAGTAATAGTAAATAATTAAATTTTATAATAGTAAATAATTCAATTTTATAATAATAAATAATTCTATAAATTTAATATTTAAATAAAATAAAAATACATCCTATGCTTATTTAAAATAAAAATTATTTAATTAAATTTTGTTAGAATACGGTTTTATAAAATAAAAATAATTAAATAGAAATATAAAATATAGATGTTTTATTTAAAATATTCTTTAAAAATTAATGTAGAATAACTTATTTTTTCTTATAAAATTTTTTTATAATCAATTTTTGCAAATAATTCATATAAAAGATTTTTAGTACTAAAGGAAGTATTATCATAGACGTATATATTTATCTAGATAAAAAATAATATATAAAAGATAATTATAGGTAGATTTATTATTATCTTATGGCATAGCTTCTTACAAGCTTCATAGTTGCATATTTGACTTAATACATATTAATAGCTGATTTATAGATTAGAAACTTAGCCAACAAATTAGCCATGTGTCGCACATGTAGATAGCTTGTGATACAAGCTAACAATGTGGCGTGCATATAAGAAACTTTTTTTTGCAAGTTAAGACATTTGGATTGCAAATTAAACATGTATTAAAAGTCCTATAGAATGTTGCTAAGTAGCTCCTAGTTGATAGTATATATAGAAGCAAGTGTAAAGCCTTCTTCACTCTTATCAATGCCTTTCTAGTCCTTAGTCTTGTTTCAAGACTTTCTAATCTTCTTGTCTTTGGCAATAGAAATTCTAGTTTAATATTATACCATCTTTGAGTGATTTTTTAGTCTTTTTGAATGACACAAGACTGTATTGATTTTTTAGCTCTCTAAGATTCATCTCCTTGATAGTTTGACAAGTGTGCTAATTCATTGTTCTTGTTTTGTGTTAAAAATGAGTGAATTATCCCACTTGTATTGTTCTATTTTGAAGGTTGCAGACTATCCACCTTCAAATTTACTTTTAATTTTTTACACTAATTCTTTTCTTTAAAAAGAGTAGATTATTTTTTTTGTAGAAACTTTTATTTGATATTAGAGATTGTAGCTTACCCTCTTGTAATTTGACTTTTAATTTTGTTTGAGTTGTCTACAAAAAGAAAAATTATGGATGCTATTCTTGGTGGAAGTAAGAAAAGATTTACAACTATAATAAATCTTCACAAGCTTGTCAACACTTTGAGAATAAAAATCTCACTTATCTCTAATGTCAACCATGAAGGTAGTATTTTGATACTTATGGAAGACGTCAATAATAAAGTTCAAAGTCTTTACCAAGAAGTTGTGCAATTAAGAGAAGAAAATAAATCAAGTCCACAAGTAAATTTAAGAAGACTTACTATTTTAAGTATAAAAGAGATAAAAATAAGTATGTCTAAGAAATTCAATGGAATAAGATTAAAATTTTGAAGATTTCTACAATAAATAAAGCTCTATTTAAGATTGCATCTTTCTCAATATCTTGATAGATTTACTTAAATTAGATTTATAATTACAATTTTTTATGAAAGTATTTTTTTTTTAATTTGCACCTTTGATAGAAAAAAGATTTACATCTTTTTTATAAGTTGAATTCATTCTTAAAAGTGTTTATGATTACTTTTGAAGAAAATATTCAACAAAGAGTAGAAAAGATCAAACTTATACCTTTACAACAAAAATCACATTCAACTACAATATATATATATTGTATAATTCCAAAATCTTACTTATAATATAGATTTGAATGATAAAATCTTTATTAATCAATTTTAATATGGATTAAAAAATAACTTCAAAGATTTATTATTGATGATACTAATAGCAAGCTCATTAGAAGAATTTATTATTCAAGCCATTGCATGTGACAATCATTTTTTTGAAAGAGATAAGAACAAAGATTTGGTTGAAGAGGTATAAATTAAGCCATGGCAATAGTTTCTAAGTTCATAGAAGCTTATTCGTGAAAATTAGAACCTATATAAATAGATAGGATATGTTTTAAGCTTTCCATTGAATAAAAAAAAAAAAAACTTAATGCCATCAAGAAGGTTTATACTTATATTATGAAAAATCTAAGTAAATTATTCAATATTATCTAAAGAAGCAATGCAACTACAAAATGAAGAACATGGTTGCCAAAGAGGATGATGTATTGAAAAACAAGTTTTTTTTAGCTACAATAGAAACTATGCAACTGAAATCTTATATAATATCTAATAAATGTCCTATTTTCTTCTTAAATCCATTACCTTGTTTTACAATAGAAGTTTGTTTGGAACTAAAAAATCACAAAGTCCATACTTTGTTAGATTCAAGAATCTTTGCTTATTTTATAGATGAAGTCTTTTTAAAAAACAAAAATATCTTTAGTCAAAAAAATAAACTTATGTATATAATAGTCATAGATGGTTATTTGTTATCTTTAAGAAATATTATGAATGAAATAATTCTTTTAGATGTAGCAACTAAATATTATAATAGCTTGATGATATTCAACTTCATTAGATCTCTATTCAACTTAGTTGTTTTAGGATTATTGTAGCTAAAGAAGTATAACCCTCAAATAGACTAGACTTCTTATAACCTTGATTTTTTCCATAGTTTAATCCAAGATCTTATTAATTAAGTAGAAATATATAAGTCCAATACAACCAAATCCTTATTTGTAGGTACAAGAGCTTTCATGCATTCAACAAAAGAAGGATCAACTTTTATTATGTATGCCATACCTATTTTTGATGGAGAATAGACTTCAAATGGCATTTAAAGCTAATATCAAGATTATTAAGATATTTTTGACAAAAAAATGTAGATATTCTTCTAATGCATTGTTTATATGATTTTTTAATTGATCTTTAAGATAAAACTCAATCACCATTTGGACCAATTTATAATTTAATGCAAAACAAATTGATTATATTGAAGGAGTACATTGACAAGAGCTTGGCTAAAAACTTCATACACCATTCTAAATCTCCAACAAGAGCTTCTATCTTATTTGTGACAAAAAGACAAATCTTTGCAAATGTATGTGGATTATTGAAGACTCAACAAAATCACCATAAAAAATAGGCATCTTCTATCTTTGATTTCAAGACTTTTTGATTAACTCAATCAAACAAAGATCTATATTAAAATAGATCTATAAAGAGTATACAACTTGGTATGTATCAAAAAAAGAGATGGATGTAAGATTGTATATTGAACGAAGTATGAGTATTTTGAATATAATATCATACTTTTTAGACTCACAAATGCAAGAGTTACATTTCAACATTTAATAAATGATGTCTTTTGTGAGTTTTTTTTGATGATTTTGTCATTTGTTATTAAGAAAATATTTTAACCTACTCTAAAAATATAGAATAGTATGAATTTTATGTTTCATACTCATAGAAATATGTTTTTTTATCAAGATTTGATTTCAAGATCATTTATTGATCTAAAAAATAATAAGATTTGTCATATGATCTTTATAGATATTTTTATTTTACATCCAAAGAAAGAGATGTAATTTATGATCAACAAAGAATAATTTCTTTGAAGTCAAAGTATTTAATTTATATCAAAGAGTAATTATATATTCCAAAAATCAAAGCGCAATTATGTATTCTTCAAGCTTGTCATGATTTTTTAGCAATCAGATATTTTAGATATAATAAGAATTTGGAATTAAAATCTAGAGATTTTTTTTTGACCTCAAATTTAGAAGGTACTCAAAGGATTAAGAGAATCATGTAACATTCTTTCAAAATCAAAAATTTCTCGTCATCAATTTTATAGACTTCTTCAACCATTACCTATTTCAAAACAACTATGGTCTTCTATTTCTATAGATTTTATCACAAGTTTTTTAATCTTAAGTTTGTATAATTCTATATTTGTGATAATAGGTCGTTTTATCAAAGTAGCATATTTTGTACTATGTATAAAAACTATCACTAATGGAGAAACAACTAAGCTTTTTCTTAAAAATATTCATTGCTATCATAGATTCTCTAAGAATATTATATCAGATAGGTGGATTCAATTTGTATTAAGATTTTAAAAAGTTATTTTTTAAATTCTAAAAATAAATATAAAACTATCTTTAGCTTTTATTTTCAAATTGATAAATAAATGAGACATGTAAATTAAGTTTTGGAGCAAAATTTGAAGTATACCATCAACTACTACTAAGATAATTAGACAAATTTTTTAATATTGGCAAAATTTTCTTAGAATAACATAATATATTCTTCTATATAAAAAATAATTTTTTTTGTTAATTATGGTTATTATCTATAATTTAATATTTTTGACTTGTCAAAAGTTGATAATCCTATGACAAAAGATTTGAAGAATTATTTATTTAAGCTATATATAATAATGAAGGCACAATTAAAAGAAATTCAAGAACAACAAAAAATCAATATGTATGCTTATTACAAAGAGTAACATCAATTCCACGTTGGCAACAAGGTGTCATTACTTTGTTGTAATATCAAGACTAATTGACTTTGTAACAAATTAGATTACTATGAAGTTAGACCATTTCTTATTTGTGAAGGAATCAATTGAATTACTTATTAATTACATCTACTAGAGTCTATAAAGATCCATATTATATTCCATGTATCTATCTTAAATCCTAAATTCTAAATCTTAAATCAATCAAGGATATGAATGTCAAAGAAAGAAATCCTTAATATACCCTTGTGACATTGAAAAGAATTAGAAAGTCACTCAAAGATGATATATTATTGAACTAAAATGGCTATTACCAAAAACAAGGAAACTAAAAAGTCTTGAAACAAGACTAAGGACTAAAAAGGCATTAACAAGAGCAAAGAAGGCTTCACTCTTACCTCCATATATACTCTTAATTAAGAGCTATCTAGCAATGTCCTATAGGACCTCTAAAATGTGTTGATTTTTCAAGACACATATCTTAACTTGCAAGGTAAGTTTTTTATATGTGTGCTACATAGTTACCTTGTTCCACAAACTATCAATACATGGTTAGTTTGTTGATCAAGTTTCTAACTTATCAAATAATTATAAATATATGTAAATTCAAAGAAATGTCTATAAAGCCTCTAGAAAGCTTTTAGAGAGCTTTTTTAGAAGATATTATGAAATTAACTTATTTTTATCTACTTTTACTTACTTCTACTTAATTATATAGAAATTTACTAAAATACCCATGTATATTTGTGACTTTATCCTCCTTCTAAGGACGAGTTTCACAAGGACCGATCTCCATATGTTCAAAAAATTCAAAATATTATAAATTATACTTGTCACATATTCAGAGCTTTGTTCTCTTTGAAGATGGTTGATAGGTCTTCTCAGCCATCGATATTATCTTATACCAGAATAAAAAGACTACCCTATTATTTGATTGTTGGTGAGGCCTTTGCAACTTCCTTCAAATAAAACATTTGAAATATCGTCAAGAGTTGTTCCTACCTCTTATAAAATCACCAAACATTGAGACTCTCTTCGAAGGTTATAATACCAAATACATTGTATCTCACCATCTATTCAAGAAAGGATATGTCATTCTTAAAGATCTTCATTTTAATTACGTTGTCTTAAAGATTATCACAATCACAATATCTCATCTAATAAGTCAGCAAATAAAAGTTCTTGAGTTGAATTTACTATTTGTTGATTTTTCATCTCCTCAACGTCACAAATATACTAAAGCTACAAAAAAAGATAGAAGATTGAGTGTTATTCTTCTTTGATCTTATTTCTTTTATAGCAAAGATTTGCTAATCTTCATCTTACTTTTGATAGATGTTATTGATGAAAAGTTTCAACTTTTTTTGCTGCATTTACAAGATTCTTTGCTTGCTGCTATATATATTTATTAATAGCATATCCATGCCAATGAATAAGATATTCTAACTTAGATCTTCAACAAATATCACATGATTGTACAAAGTCTTTGACTACCTTCCACATTTGAGGCCATTAAAAATCTCTTGATATTAATTCCAAAATCTTATTATATCCAAAATATCTAGCTACTAGAAAGTCATGACAAGTTTGAAGAATATATAATCAAGTTTGAATACATATTCAAGTTTGAATACAAGAATACATATTCAAGTTTGAATACAAGAATACATATTCAAGTTTGAAGAATATCCCACCTTCTAGAATATATAATTGTCCGTGAAAATAGAATAGGTTGTTCTTGAACTCAAACTTAGAAGTATCATGAGACTTAGAAGAATTATTCTTAATATCATAGATAAGAGGATCAAATGACATATTTGATTGAATTTGCTTAACAAAGGTTGAATCAACAATTAATGTTGATTTTCTTGCTTAAAGGTGAAAATTTTCCAACTTCAAGAAAATTATTCTTTGTTGATCAAAAGATGCATCTTTTTTTTTTTTTAGTACAAGATAAAAATGTTTATAAAAAGCATCTAATAAACCTTGTTGTTTTTTTGAATCAATAAATAATCTTAAAATCAAATCTTGATAAAGACATATTCCAATGAACTTAACAACGATTCAAAATACATGCAAACATAAAATATTTGAGGTTCTTGTGATAGGTATATATTACAATTAGATTCAAGGCGCCTTCTAAATAATAATGTCATTCTTGAAATGAATCTACAATTGCAAGGAGCTCTTTGTCATAGATCTCATAATTTATCTTGGTTGCTAAAAAAAATTTGGAATAAAAAGCTACTAGATGGAGTTTGTTATTTCTTTCTATTTGACTTTTTTTGAATCCATCATTAGCCTTTTGTTGAAAATGATATATCTTAGGAAGTCAACTTGAGTAGTGTAGAATATACACTTTTTTTAATTTGGCATATAATCCTACAACTTTAAGTTTTTGTAACATAAAAAAAACATGAATTTCATGCTCTTTCATATTTTTAGAGTAGATTAAGATGTTGTCTAAATAAACAAATGATAGAATCGTCAAGAAATTCATAAAAGGTAATATTTATTAAATGTTAAAAAGTAATTGATGTATTTGTGAATCCAAAAGGTATGACATTATATTCAAAATATCCATACCTAGTTCGAAACATAATTTTCCATTTATTTATTTTTTTAATGTATACTAGATTATTTATTCTTTGTAGATCTATTTTTGTATAGATCATTGTTTGATTCAATTAATCAAGAAGTTTTGAAATCAAAAGTAGAGGATATTTATACTTATTGGTAATCATGTTGAGTCCTTGATAGTCCACACACATCCGCAAAGTTCCATCTTTTTTCTTTACAAATAAGATAGGAGCCTTCGCTTGGGATTTAGAATGATATATGAAATATTTAGCCAAGTTTTCATCAATGTACTCCTTAAGTACAGCCAACTTGTATTGTAATAGGCTATAGATTGGTCCAAATAGTGATTGAACTCCTTTGTGAAGATCAATGGAATAATCATAAAGATGATGTTTTGGGAGAATATCTGCATTTTTCCTTTTTAAAAATATCCCGAAAATCTTGATATTAACTAGGAATACCACTTGATGTCTTTTTCACTATCAAAAATGGATGTGGCATATAAAGCAAAAGATAAGCCTTTTTTTGTAGTATGCATAAAAGCTCTTGTACCTACTAGTAAGAATTTGGATGTACTAAGACTTATGTATTTCTACTTAACTAATAAAATTTTGGATTAAATTATCAAAAAAATTAAGGTTACAAAAAATCCAATCTATTTGAGGATTATATTTTTCTAACCAAGATAATCCTAAAATAATTAGATTCCACAAAAATCTTATTACATTAAATATTACTATGTTATTATGATCTTTAATTGCTACATCTAAAAAAACAGTCTCATACATGACATCTCTAAAAGATAGCAAATGACCATCTATGACTTCTATATTTATAGATTTAGTTTTTTTAAATTAATGATATCTTTTATTTTTTGATAAAATCTTCATCTATAAAATAGACTAAGGATCTTGAATCTAATAAAGTTACAACTTTGTGAATTTTTGGTCCAAAATAAACTTCTATTATAAAATAAGGTGATGGATCTAAAGAGAGAATAAGATCTTTACTAGGAATTATATAAGATTCCAATTCTATGGTCTCTATTGTAGCTGGAGAAACTTGTTTTTTGACACATCATCTTCTTTGGCAACCATGCTTTTTATTTTGTGGTTGAGTTGCTTTTTTAGACAATGTTAAACAATGTATTTAGCTTCTCCATAACATAAGCATAAGTCCTCTTCATGTTGTCAAATCTTTTCATATTCTATGAAGAATTTAAAATGTATTATATCAGTTTGTATTGGTTCTAGCCTTGATGAATGTATTTTTGAAAACTTGGGAGCTACCATCATTATTTAATTTGTTCCTCTTTAGCCAAGTCTTTGTTCTTGATATCTTTTAAATAATGAATTATTACATACAATGGCTTAAGCAATAAATTATTTCAAAGATTTTATTTTTAACATTGTCAATAATAAATCATTGACATTATCTTTCAATCCATATCAAAATTCATTGATAAGGGCTTTGTCATTCTAGTCCACATTACAAGCTAGGTTTTGGAATTCAACAATATATATGGTGGATGACCGTGATCCTTATTGCAAAGATAAGAGCTTCATCTCTGCTACTCTTTCTTGATCACTTTTTCTAAATGTGGCTGTAAATACTTCTAAGAATGAATTCAAATTATAAAGGAGTTATGAATTCTTTTCTATCAAAAATGTAAACTAAAAGAGAGTACTTTCTGATAGAACTGCACCTATGAATCTGACTTGAGTAAATCCATCGGAGTAATGGAAGGGATGCAATTTTAGATAGAGCTTAACTTGTTGCAAAAATCTTCAAAATTTTGATTTTGTTCCATCAAACTTCTTAAGCATACTAATCCTTATTTTTGTCATACTTGTAGAAGCAAAATTCTTTGAATTTGGTTGTGAGGTCAATCTACTCGCTTCCTTAAATTGCACAACTTATTGTCGTACACTCTAAACTTCTTCCATATGCATAGGAATAGTACCTCTATAATTTACGTTGGAAATATGCAAAATTTCTATTCTTAAAGTGTTGACAAATTCATGAAGATGTGCAATAGTTGCAAATCTATTCTCACTTCCCTTGAGAATAACATCGATAATCTTTTCTTCTATAGATAATTCAAAGAAGTTCAAAAAATTAAATTAGAGGAGAATAATCTGTAAACTTTAATATTAAATAAAAATTTCCATAAACAGGGAGAATCTACTCTCTTTAAAGAAAATATTAGTATCAAAATACAAGATTGTTTGTTTAAAGATGGATAATCTACAACCTTCAAAATAAAACAATAGAAGTAGAGTAATCCACTCACTTCTAAAATAAGATAAAAACAATAAGTTGGTACTCTTTTCAAATTGTCAATGCCTTTCTAGTCATTAGTCCCATAGGACCTCTAAAATGTGTTGATTTTTCAAGACACATATCTTAACTTGCAAGGCAAGTTTTCTATATGTGCGCCACATAGTTACCTTGTTCTACAAGCTATCAACACATGATTAGCTTGTTGATCAAGTTTCTAACCTATCAATCAACTACAAAGACATGTAAAGTCAAAATAACATCTATAAAGCTTCTAAGAAGCTATTTTAGAAGGTATTATGAAATTAACATATTTTTATCTACTTTTACTTACTTCTACCTAATTATATAAATATTTATTAGAGTACCTATGTATATCCATGACAAAAACTTATATAAAAATAAAAAATAAATTCTAGAAATATATAGATATATAAGAAATTGTTAAATTAATCCAAGAAATTACTAAATCAACCCATCCATTGGTTGAGGATACAACAATTTTTTCATTGGTTCTTGACTAATGTGGATTTGGCAATGGAGAATATATTAACGATGGTTAAGATAGATGGATTGATTTAGTAAATTCTTTGGTAATTTTAACAATTCTCTCTTTATATATATATATATATATATATATATGTATTGAAGTATTGAATTAAATGAAATGAAAAAAAAAAAAAAAAAAAAAAAAAAAGGCTTGGATAGCAGACATTTTCGCAAAAGAGGATGTGATGTTTCCTTTTTTTTTTTGTCGTGTTTTGCTTTTTCCAAAGGTGGGCAGCGGCGGTGAATCCGCGTCTGGACCGCAGGTCTGATCAGGCCGGGTCAGTGGCCCAACCGCGGTTGCGGGGGGACGTAGGTCGCCTACTACCAAGGGAGCCTCGTCGTCCTCTTCGTTGTCGTCATCCGTTCGTCCGTCCAAGTCCTCTTCCTCCTCGTCGTGGTGATGGTGGTGCGGGTGCTTTGATCCTGTGCCCCCGCTAGACCCCGTTTCTTCTTCTTCTTCTTCCTCCCTTGCGCTTCCCTCGCACAGCTTATTCTTCCCTTCCCGCCGTGATTGTGTCTCCGATTAAAGCTGTCTTGCTTGCAAGATACCCTTTCCCCCCTTATTGGCCTTTTCTACAT
Organism: Physcomitrium patens; assembly: GCF_059467195.1. Lineage (NCBI taxonomy): Eukaryota > Viridiplantae > Streptophyta > Bryopsida > Funariales > Funariaceae > Physcomitrium > Physcomitrium patens. The sequence continues at coordinate 4,053,633 of NC_143427.1, read as the reverse complement.
TTTCCTGGATTCCTCGCTGTGTTCACGCTGCTCAGTTTGTCCCCCTTGTAGTTATGCCTGTTCGCGTGCTTTGGACGGTGTTGCGGTGAATAGGGATTTGAATATGTGATGCGGGAGTTTCTGAGTCGATTCTGCTGTGTTCTGGCGATTTCCACAGTGGGCAGTGGTGGGTGAGTGCGTTTGTGAAGCTTGCAACAGAAGGTGATGAGCCTATGGAGAAGCGGAGCAGAGGAGTGTGTGTTTAGAGAGTGAATGTTGTTGGTTCGGGTTGTTGGTGGTGTTGGTTATATTTTGGGTTTGTTTTGTGTGGTCGCTTTCTTATGTGGTGTAAGAGAATCTCGAGGGTAGAAGGCATAGAGGTGGAGACTCGCAGGGCTATAGGTGCCAGCCTTAGCCAGAGCAGAGAAGGCGAGCGGCTTATGCAACTACAGTGGAGGAGGGGGAGCGGTTTGGAGAGCGGAGGACGAAGAATCCTAAGAAGGAAACCCCAACTACATGTCGATTGTTGCAAACGGAGGTTCCCTCCGCATCCGGGAGGTATGGGCCGATAACCTGGAGGACGAGTTTGAGCTGATACGAGACATTGTTGATGAGTATCCTTACGTTGCGATGGACACGGAGTTTCCCGGAGTGGTGGTGAGACCCGTCGGCACGTTTAAGAACAGTGCAGAGTATCATTATCAAACTCTTAGGGCGAATGTGGACATGCTCAAACTTATTCAGTTGGGGCTCACGTTTTCAGACGAAAACGGGGTCCTACCGCGGTGTGGTTCTCGGGATTCGTGCGTGTGGCAATTCAATTTCCGGGAGTTTAACCTCAGAGAAGATGTGTATGCACATGACTCAATTGAGCTGCTGAAACAGAGCGGAATTGATTTCCAGCAAAACGAGGAGCGAGGGATTGATTCACAAAGATTCGGCGAGCTTTTGATGTCTTCAGGAATTGTGTTGAATGAAAATGTGCATTGGATCACTTTCCATAGCGGATACGATTTTGGCTACTTGTTGAAGCTACTTACTTGCCAGAATCTTCCGACAAGTGAGGATGAATTCTTTAACTTGCTGCGGACGTATTTTCCCACCCTGTATGATATCAAGTACCTGATGAAGTTTTGCGACAATTTGCATGGCGGTTTGAATCGCCTGGCTGAGACATTGGACGTGGAGCGGATTGGTCCTTGCCATCAGGCCGGGTCTGATAGTTTGCTCACTTCTCGCACTTTTCGCAAGTTGAAGGATGGTTTCTTTAATGGTTCCACAGAAAAATATGCTGGTGTTTTGTTCGGTTTGGGTTCAGACAACCTCGACTCTTGAGTTTGCAATTCAGCTTTCCGCTGCCATTTGTGGCTCATGCAATCACTGCTCAAGGACAAAGTCCGTCATTTAAACTTTGCAGCCCCTTACGTTACTCTTACACATGGCTCGTGACTATATACATGTGATGCTTATGTTATTTGTGTACATCTTTTAACCTCCTAGTGCATATTTCAGTGGCTCGTGTGGAATTTCTTAGGATGAGCTTGGTAGTGACTGCTACGTTTCTGCAGTAATTGAATTCCTCAACGCACTCGAGCTTCTCGGATTACTTAGGTTCTTGGAATTGGAGGCTCCGTTTAAACAACGGAAATCCATTCGTAGAGCATGTATAAACCTAACACCACGTCAGTTTGACTTTGTTAACCTAAACTGCCCTACCAGTTTTTGGGATTCAAATGGTGATGATGAGCGCTGCCAGTAAGCCCTTTCATGAAAAGGTTTGGGGGAGGGAGGGCGAAGAAGGCGAGGGTTTGACTTTATTTGCTGGATGGTTGGTCAGATCTGGCTGAAAAAGAGTGCCAAAATTGGATGTGTTGATTCGTATAGTAACAAAGATCGAGCTCAAAAGTATGCTCTACTACTGTTTAAAGAAGCCATATGTGAGAATGTGTTAACCTATGTCTACTGACTGGAAGCATCATATTATGAGTCTGAAGTCGCACGGTCGTTTAAAAGCATCACAGCTGTTCGGGTTGTGACGTACACTACTTTTAAATTGCGTTGACCTTGGCTCTGCAGACTAAGTATTCTTTAAGGCTTCCTCTCTCAGAGAGGATTCAGTTATTTACTTCAGAAATCAGAATTGGCATCATTAAAATGTTCACAATGTCAGTGGTCCTCAATCTTGACTATTCGTCTACAGCGCCATGTCGATTTAATAGTGGCAAATATTTCTGCTCAGTTGTCATCTCCTGTGTTTGGTTGGCCCTAGTGTATCGAATGAATAGAAAATAGGAAGACAAAGTGCATCATCCAAGAATGCACTTGGATGGAAGAGATTAATTTAAGACTTCCAGCGTTCTCAAAGTACGCTATCCTTCAAAAAATTACTGGCTCTTTTAATGTGCTCTAACAGATTGATGTGGCCTTCTAGAAATTCAGTATCGATAAGGAGTTCAGTTTGATAATGCACGATTAGTAGTATGGTTTGATTTTTCCCATATATTACCTCGGCTCTTAGAGTAAACCGCTTGTTTGATAGCCAGACTCTTCACGACTCTAACCTCTTCGGGAGTCTGTTTTTCTATCTCATGTCTTTCACGAATCTCTGCAGCTCGGAAGTCTCGAGGCTTTTGGCTTTATAAAGAATAGATACATGAGCGTCTTTTTAGTTGTTTAACAGAACAGAAAATACATGTCTATTAAAATAAAATAAAAAAGAATCTTTAGAAGTTTCTTTGAAAAGTTCGCAACTAAGTTCGTCAATTAACTGGCCCAGTGTTCAAGTAATGACAATTCGACCCATAAAACTTGCCAAGGCTTTTTTAGGTAGCTCAAGAATAATAGTACCAGAATAGCTCCTGAGTAGCTCGAGAATAGCACAAGTGGTCATAAACGAAGCATTTTTTCCAAGTTTAGAGGCTTTCTAACACACAAGTTTTTGACATTAGACCTCATTTCACAAGAGCTACAGATCCTCTCTAACATAATAACGTTACAGGCATTGACGATTTTCTGCGACTTATTCCCGGTGACCAAGCGTTACGAAGTTGGGTTATGGCAATATTGCCTGATGCATTAGTACGTGTGCACTCACACCCAACAGCTTTTTAAGGATGAATTTCAAGAAGACGGGAGCAACGTCGGTAGTCTTTAACTGCGCCTACTATTACAAACGCCGTGAGGTACCGTTCACGCACTCAGGCACGGCTTTCTCTTCCGAGGAGACAGACGCACTTAATCGACTTCAATATCCAGTGTACCCAACTGTTTCAGGAACGAAGAATGCCTTCGCAGGATTTGGGAATTCTTGATTGAAGATACTCTTTCCCACAGAGCCAAAGCTACAGAATTCAGAGCGAAGGCCCTCCTCTTAATTTTCCGCAGAATTATTGTGCTAGATCCTCTCCCGGGTACTAGTAGTGCAAACAAGCTACTAGTTACAAGAGACACCGCCTATTGTAACTGCTGTAGTTGCCTGTGCACACAGGGGCCACCTCCACTAACACAGATGCAGCGCCAACACCTCTCGAAACATTGACGACTAGTAAAGGTTTTGACTTCGGCTCTGCCAAGACATATTCGAAACAGGACCGCTTCACGAACCATCAACTATAGAAACGAACGCCACTCGCAACCACTCCTTTAATGCAGTTGTTTGTTTCCAAGTTATTATCATGCAATCACAACTACAATGTGTTGTGAATGAACCCTCCCTCGCACTGCGAGAAATCATCCCTACCTCCCACAATCTTCACAATTCACTGAGCGAATAAGAGGAGGCAGCTTGGATCGACCAGTATGCAGTGGAACACCGCATCATTCTTGCAGTTATCCTGGTGTCAATTACTGAAGTGTCTGACCCATCTAGAGACCTTTAAATGTCACCCTTTCGACGACCAATTCAAGACTATTATCTGGCGCTGCAGCCATCTTGAATGCATGATTGGCCCCTGGTAGCCATTACTAACAACCTTCAGTTCTTCACTCAAAAACCCGATTTTCATTTTCGTTACATGCAAGAGAGGAGGCGAGGTTCTCGCAACTCTCTTCGGCAATGAAGTTGTTCCCGTTCTACCCAGCGACTGCCCCTACATTGTTGAAAAATACCTGCTCGGAGTTGATTCTCAAGCGGCAAATCCATCATTCTTTGTCGGCAACTCACCCCAAGAGCTATCGCGACAGCTCCTGTAATGGAGGCCAAATCTCACCACATCCTTCTTGACATCAATACCACATTTGACTTATTAACTTCTATGCCTCCAACCATGCAGGCGCGAGAATACAATTTTGGGACTGTCTAATACAGTACGCATCCCCTCCCTAAAAAAACATTTCATTACTTTGACGTATTCAATATGGTTGAATTGGTCAAGGACGGTAGCCAGGGATTCACTGGCACATGTAAGAGAGCACGGCGCCAATCCTTCTGATTCGCATCTATTCTGAGGCGTAGCCTCATCGACTGTTGCCTTCGAAACGAATTCAATCCAATTGAGAACAAACGCTTGACGTTGAGTCAGAACTCGACTTCGGCCCTACTGGGCACGATGAGGCCACCGCTGTACCGTCTCTCACATCATAGTCGATAGCGTCAAGCATGGATTAAGGTCTTCACTTGCCCACAACAACACGAAAACGTCTTCGCTCTGAAATCTATGCAGTACTACACACTCTGGGATGCACGAGTCCAGCGAGAAACCTCGGATGGGCAAGTGCCGCAAAGAGGCTGTGGCTGGGTTATAGTTATGAACAGATTGTAATTTATAATAATGGATGACATTATTATCATTGTTTAAGATGGAGGGAATTTCGCAATTTAGAAATAGTCTAATTTGTCTAATTTTCTAGGAAGCGTAATGCTTAATACAGAAGCTGTTTAGGGTTAGCCTCCAACACCAGGGGGTGGCATCTCTAAACCACCCACGCATGAGCTCTGTGCACATATCTACCATCCTGGAAACATAATTTGCACATAGATTCTGGAAACAGCTTCGTACATCTTCGATCGCACGAAACCCCATTGCAGTATTTCTCATGTCTTTCTTCGAAATTTCTCCTACAGATTTGAGTATTACAGTACACTGGAAAGTCCAAGCTGGATAAAAATGTTCGTTTCATACACCTTTGAGGTGTTTCTCGCTCATGACAATCGAGGAGATCCTTTATCAGCAACAATAAACCAGTCTGCAATTTGAGACATTAGCACTGAACACCCAAAACAAGGGTTTGGAATTAATTACACGAACAAATCTGTTGGATTCGCTGACCGCAAATCAAGGAGCCCACCCCGCTTGACAGGATTAATTATTAATTCCTTTTACAACAAATGGCGTGTGCTACAACCTGAAGGAGCTCCAGTTTTCATCGCTAGGGGTGCGTTCACAAAGTCATTCCTAAGAAACCTTTCTAGAAAAACATGTAATTTCTTCTGATCAAGTGGCTGCCACGGAGGAAAGACGCGAAGGAACTATTATAGTCAAATACAATCTCAAAAAGAGTTGATGACATGAATGTGACAATCAATCATGCAGCTTAAGGAAACATGCAAGCTAAAAAACTCAGCTGTAAACACTTGCTTCATCAAATTCAGGTCAAAAGCAACATTACCTTCGTTATATAGTCGTCCATTCCCGAAGGAAAGCACATGGATCGTGTCTTCACAATCACATCTGCTGTCACAGCAACTGTGGGTAGCCGATGATGAGAACAAAAATCCCCGCCTGCATTCTGGCACAAGCTACAAGTCTCCATTTCCCATCGTCGTATCCGCCGTGTGGCTTCCCAACCATCCACCCGTGTTTTTGCAAATCCCACCGTTACTCAGCTGACAGGACGCTTTAATCTCCCCCTTTCCGAACGGAACTAGCACTAAGATAATGCCGACCCCAAAACAACCTTCAGGGCAGTTAATGGAAATAGTGGCAAAAAGTTTAATTACCTCCGGCATCTGGATATCCATCAAAACCAAGTCGAACTCCTCGCCTTATTTTTCTTTTTTTTTTTTTTTTTTTTTATACATTTTGCACAGCTGTCACAGCATCCAAACCGCAATTTACAATTTTGACTGTTGCGCCATTTCGAAAAAGCATTGAGGATGCTACTCTTCTATTCACCATGTTGTTGTCCATCTGGGTAGAATTCACAAAACAATGCGCTTTAGCCTTGTGACAATGAAGAAGAGCTGGCTAACATAAATTTCATAAAGACTGCTGCCTTACCACTAGGAGTCTTTTGCCGCTCATCATTTTAGAATCGACGTTCATCTTCTTCATGGGAGCTCTGGCTGGTACACCGACCGTTTCCAACAGAACAGAAGCGAGTGTATTATACCGAAGTGGCTTGTTGATGATGTGGGGGAACCCAGCACCCTTGAGCTCCTTCTCATTAGCAGGCCTGAGGCCCGTTGAAAGCGCTAGCACAGGAAGAGTCTTGAAACCTAGAACCTGGCGAATCGAAGACGCCAACTCCACGGCAGATTCATGCAGCAGCCCTTTAAGATCAACCATAACTGCATGCACTTTTGGGTTTTGATCCCTGCGAACACAAGCTTGAAATATTTGAACAAGTCTTACTGTACGCTGAAATCTTGATTGAATCTCCTCATAAGCTTATCGCACAATCAGCATGGCAATCATCCAAGTCAAAAACATTGTGGAAGCGTTCATACTTTAGTAAGAAGTTCAAAGTGGATGACGCGTCCTCAGAAAACTTAACAACATCAATGCCTAAGCATCGCAAATAGCTAGCTGTAACTTCCTGCACCACAGTAGATAGTTTTTAGAATAACAGCTGTTGACGGTTATTACTTCTGGATGATGAGAACACTAGTTGCTGCGCGGGAAGTTGTTGATAACTTGAAATTGTGATTATGAATACCTGGCGGACATCGTTGTTGTCAACAAGAGCCACCCGTGTCCCTTTCAACTTCGTCATTTCCTCAATTGAGGTTTTCACGCAGCTGCATAAATTTCCATCGGTCGTCTCCGGAACAGACAAAGGAAGAGTAAACTCAAAAACGCTCCCCTCCCCGGAGTTGCTCTTCACTATGAGAGCCCCCTTCATCAGGTAGATTAATTTCTGTAAAAAAAGGTTATGCCAACGCCTGTCAAAGGGTAAATTGAGCTAAGCAAACCAAACGTGGGAAAAACGTCTTGCGAAAAGACAAAACATGAAGTTGCTTACACTGCTCGGCTGCTCACCCTCACAAAAAGAGATAGTTACCTGACATATTGACAAGCCAATGCCAGTCCCACCATACTCTCTGGAGGTACTGCTATCAGCTTGCGAAAAGGGTTGGAACAAACGGTCCTGCAGATGACGAGGAAGACCAATACCTACAGGAAAATCATAGAGGTCAGTGTCTGAAAATGCGACCCCTCACAAACTCAATAAGATCATACAATGAGTTCCATACTCTGCATGATCAAGTGGACTTTCGAAGCCAATCACCTGTATCGGAAACTATGACCGTGAAATTATTTGGTGGCTTGCAGTTTCTACCTGACATTGTAGTTAATTTCCAGGCCCTCCATGCTTCTACGGCTTCTCTAGTATTCCCCTCGTCTCCAGAATGCATGCTTAGCCTTGGAGCAGTATTGCCTCTTGCTAAGTCTGTTTCGTCTCTTCTAAAAACTCCGCCCCTTAAAACTTTACTGGAATCCAATCCATAGCTCGCGTTAGGCAGTACCTGGGACAGCTGTATGGACCCCTTCGCTTTTGGATCTGAGCTCACCAAGCCGACAGGTTCAGAACTCGAACCATTGTGGTCCTTTTCCGAATAAGGGTCCATCACGCGAACGGAAACAAGGATGCTCCCTTCTTTTGTAAACTGAATGCATGAAGAAAAAAATATTAGTACCTTGAAATTTAATATACAGCCGGAAAGCATGAGTCAACAGTTCAATCGACAAGGGCATTTTTTGCCGTTTTTTGGCTGAAGTTTGAGCTTGAACAAAGCTTACTCAAACGCTACAGGAGGTTTATCTACAGAAATCGCGGATGAGGAGCAAATATGAGATAGGGCGAAGCCAGAGCCATGCTTACCTTCAAGGCATTATTGACAAGATTGACCAGGATCTGCACAAACGTCAAATGTTTAATCAAGTCAAATATGCAAATACGCAGATATGGAAGGGTAACTGTTAGCAGTAGCCTTTTGATGGAGTTTACCCTTACACAATCACAATATAAGAAGAATTTGCGAATAAAATAGATGCGGAACCACAAAATCCATTAACTGATGGAATCGACCAAGATCACCAACTAAGTTTGGAACAGGCTCGTGGACGAGCATGAAGACTTCAAGCTTCTTCTGATGCAATTTATCATCAAACAAAGTGAAAACACTATCCACTTGTTTCCGGAGGTTAAAAGGAACACTTTCAAGCTCCATCTTCCCGGCCTCAAGCTTGGACAAATCCAGAACATCGTTGATGATCGCACTGACAGAAGCACCATGCAACCACTTAGAAAAACCTTTAATTTACAGGATGGGGTCTCTAGCAAGGTGCTTAACACTGAATTCTCCTTTCTGGGTCTATCAAGGATGTTTAATATGCATATTCCGATTAATGATAAGCTCAGAACTGAACTACGCCTGATGTCAAAAGTGATTAAGATGAAATACAAAAGCGCATTTCCACTTGCTTGTGCAAATTTAACATAATCTAGCTGTTGAGGTGTCAAGTTTGTTCCCATCAGCGAATTGGCCATTCCTGTAAAAAGTCAAAATAGGAGACAGAATAATTAAAATCATATTTTAAAATGGTTAAAAATATTCCATACATCGAGATATAAACGAAGGACATTTTGACACTGCAGAAGCCAGGACACTGGGAAACACTCACCAATTACTCCATTCATGGGCGTCCTGCATCAAACAGTCAGAAATGCAGACTCTGGTTAGTAACACCGCAAATTGTAATGAGAACGACAGATATGGAGATAGAAAAGCCAGCCAATCGAGTGTCATCGGAATCATTTGACCTAAGCAGTGGAATAACCAGGGCGTCGTACCTGATTTCATGAGAAACTGTTGCCAAAAAGTTTGACTTGGCTTTATCAGCCACTTCCGCAGCAAGTTTGGCAGCCTCGAGATCGACATTCATCTTCTCTATAACCCTGACGTCTCTCTCAATAGCTTGTATTCACTTACATACAAGAAAGACGATGATGGAGAAGAATAGGGTACGCAGCGCAGCGCAAATTGCGGCGTCCCATAACTCCACCGGACCTCTGCCACAGCCGAGGCATTTACGGTTCTATGGGCTGGGTCATACGAGGCCACTGCACAAGCGGTCCCCGTTGCGCTGCAATTGTAACTAGGGTCTCTATCTGCTGAGGAATCCACAAGATACTCAGCCACCATGTCCATTTCCACATTGTGGACGACCCTATGCACACTTAATTCACATCACCAAAGTCAATCATCACATCATATGCGAACAGTATGAAAAGAACGACGTCTAACTCTAAGCCCTACGAACTATCTTTCACTGGTGACTGTGGCTAACATTGAAAGGACCCTCGAGAAGATTTCTGATATATTTACCACTCTTCCCACGTATCCGAGGCATGCCTGCGTACGCTCTACTACGGAAGCGAACGAAGATCCTTCCCTACCTGCCCCGTAGTATGCAAGATAAGCTCCCATCTGCCATGACAGTGGCCCTCCAGCTGCTGGCGAAAGCGTGAACAAACCGGTGTCTCGTGCAGCATGGATAGCAAACTTGAGGAATGGATAATTTGACGGATCCAGAAATCTATGTGGTACATCTGACGCTCCAAACAAGATGGGGGCATACTCTGTGTCGATGCCCCTCGGAAATGTAGCATTGCCTTCGAGGTAAGAGATGCTACCATTCCATTTCCTCTCGAAGGCTGGCCGGTCGCTGTGCAACACTCGCTCCATGTAAACCAGCCTCTTCACATGAGGAAGGAGAAATAACGTTTGTGAAGTGAATTTGTTCCATGTGATCTCGTTGAGACCTGGCAGATTCGCCACCAGGCCGATTATTACGAACAAAGCGTTCAGATTGTTCTCTACTTGTGACTTCAGAATCTGGCAAGCAAAGAAATATCACACTTGTTTAAAACATTTGTTAAGGAGTTCGTTAACAGCACAATCTGAAGAAATCCATGACGTTGATGCGGCAATTCAATGGGACTCACCTCCTTCCGCTTCTCACACTTTAGATAGAACTCGTCCTATAAAGACTTCAGAGAGCACTTCCATAGTATTGCGACGACGCCGCAAGCAAGTAACCACCCAAGCACTACGGATAGTATTAGCAACGGCTTGTTGGGCATGACGTCCGGTGCCACAACGGGAGCAGTAATTTCTTCGAAATCCATCTCTTAGTTTTGCTGCGCTCCATCTCTTGTCCTTCACCGCCATCCGCCACCTAAATACAGGTCCAGGATGGCGCGTGGAGCGTCAGGGCTTGTCCAGCTGAAGAATGGATTTGTATGGTTGCCTCTAATGTGGCACTTTCGTAACACCAGCACCAGTTTCGTTCAAACGTCATAGATCGGAATGCATGATTACTTTTGAAGCTTGAAATCGAAAAAACCAAGCTATCTTCGGATCACGCCAGTGCAACATTCTGGCTGTTGTTTACTTATTCTGCCATACAAGCGACCTAGCTCCCACCTGCAGAACACTTTTTCCCACTGGATTTCGGCAAATCACACGCTCCTTCTGAATTGCAATGGTACGCAGCTGTATCGTAAAGATAGTCTGACCCTTGGTCTTTCTGAAAGCGATTCTATCAAACTGTAGCGTCAAAGAACGTTAGCATTAGAAGACGCACTTCAACGTGTGCCTTGAATGGATGCCACTTTTGCCTTCGAACACATCTTCCTACTTGAATCTCCCAACGAAGGGTGCCAATTCGAAGCGCTCCAGCAACCTGTTGCGAACCACTGGAATTGATTCATCACTCCACAACCTTCCTGGCTCAAAATTCCCAAGCTCCAGGGATCTTCCGAAATAATCTACCACCGAAACCTATCGCTCCGAAATCTTGGGTCCTTTTCGGTGACTTGAAATCCGCAGGGCTTCATCTCGACTGGATCACTCTTCGCAGAAACCTCACCCCAAACGCTCAAGCTAGCAAGGAGCTGCTTCTGCGAAACACCAGCTTCATTCGAAATCAGCCGACACACGTAACGTTCCCTTTCTAAGTTGCGCCAGTTGACGAATCAACGATAGGCTTTGCATTAAGTGGAGTTGAGAATGCTACAGTGCTGCTCGAGGTGTCGGTGACGGCATCCCAGCTCTCTCCCAATGCTACCCGAGATCTTGCAACGCTCCCGTGCTCCGCTCAATCATCTTTTAGAAATATTCATCCTAAACTTCAGCTCATCCACCTCCAAGTAACTGTGCGGTTGTTTCTTTACTATGCAATTAAACAGAATCAGAACGTCATTTCAAAATGCATGCACTGGAAAACGGCCATGGCGGAATAGGTACTCAACTGGAACCTGGTACTGGACGAACAGAAAATTCAAATAACTCCTCGCACCAGAACATTTTAACACGCCCTGAATCCTAACCCTGTCCAGTTGCTCACAACATCTGAGACAGCTAACCAACATTTATGTCTGTAGACAAGCATGGATGAGGAAAGAACGAAGTGACAAGGTCAGAGTGAGAGCTGGGTTCCTGTTCTGCGGAATCGCTGAAAAGACTGAAATTTTTGAACTTATGTTTAACGTAGTAATACCTTGAACCGTGTCAGACTCTTGAACCAACTCGTACACCTTGTCAGAAACCGCGCCAGTACAAACCCAAAATCGCTGTGAAAAAAGTAGAAAGATTCCGAATGGATTCCAAGTCCACCAATGATCGGCAGATTTTACAACGACGAAGGCGGTGGTTTTTTTGTGATGGAGGTGGTGGTTTAACCTGTTTTTACATACGGTTTTGCTCAATTCTACGACTCAATTCAGGGGTAAAACGAAAAAACTACTTTGAACATTTTTACCAATTCAACCACTGCGGTGATTCAATTTTTTTTCAAGAAGAAAAACCCCCCCAAGATAGCAAAAAAACCTTAAGTTGACGGTTTAAGATATTCCAACGTTACATCACTTGTTCAAGACAACCAAATAAAATAACTCGTCCCCCCTTCCCCCCGTTTCATTCGTGGATCGGTGTGGGGATCGATTGGATGGAGTAGGTACAAAGACGGTTGCGAAGCTCACATTCTGTCACGCCACCTTCTACCCCCGGCGGCAAAATTCCAACACCTCCGAGTGGCCCTGGTGATACCACCCTTTCACTTGTATCCAGTTAGAATGAATATATGTAGTAAGTTAATCTAAGATAAGAAATTGGGCATGTGAAGAGAGGCAAGAGTGATGAACACAGTTGAAAATACCTCATCTCATCAAATTGGTGTAGCATACTTGGTAAATAATACCAAAGATAAGGTGCTATAAATCTGATCTACAACACCATATTCTCCTTCTCTTACTATCTCGAAATTCTTCAATAAATATTCAACAATAAATAAACAAGCCATTAGTTTGGCAAACTATTTTCCCAAATGTAACACGTGAATAATAAACATCAATAAGATGAAATTCATATGCAATGTACAGGTCGGGGGGGCGTGTGTTTCCGGGGCCCTTAAGTCCCATTCTCCAGTTGAATCTCGACACAAATAGCATCAACTGAATGCAGTAGTACTCCACGTGTCCCATTGACTAACTAGACGCCTGCTTCCCACCATAGAGCTCTACTTGGTACACACAACTCGGCGAATAATAGATCAAGACTGATTCTGGAGGTGACCCTACTTTTCATCCACCCTAGAAAAGCCTCACGAGGCCACGGCGCAAGTCAGCAAATTCTGCCACGGCACCCTCCTTTGGCTTCCACCTTCGTCACCCTTGACTGTCAAACAAACTCTTCGCCTGCTCCATCTCTCTCTCTTGCTCTCTCGTCTCAGTATCGTTTCATCAGCTGCACTAATCGCACGCGATGAACACTGTCATAGAGCTCGTCAGCCGGAGCTCATCGCAAGCACATCACGCCATCACCATGTAACCCGTCATAGGATCGGAACCCGCCACCGCATACGAGCATCAACGAGCCTGGAACCCCTTGCGCATACGACACGGCGGTATTCACCCATACAACTTAGCAGTGATTCAAACACACAAAAAACCGATAATCCATGTGGTGTTGTTCGTCCTCGAGCGATGAGCGGTAGTGATTCTAGAGAGTACGTGTCCGACATCGACCAACAATGTTGCGTAGCCACTAACTCTGGATTCCCCGCGTGCACCTCTGGAGCGTATTGATCGTGGCGATATTTTCGAACGTTATTTGGTGTCGGGATGCGGCTGTGATTTCGGAATCCGGGGCGCCCTTTCTGTTACCCGATCGTCGTTTCGAAGAAGTTAGATTGCGCTTCCGCAGGTGGACCCGCGAGAATTTTTCCGGTGGCGGGGTTCTAGAACTCGCATCCTTGCAGCTTGATACTATGCTCTGAATTAATCTACAGTGTCTTACATAACTTTTTTGTACGTGTTTTCTCTCAAAAACTTGTTTCTTTCCATTTAATATCCTCTAATTTCAGAAAGTAATATGTTTTAGTCGTGAAGGAACTCATACAGTATACACAAAGCAAGAACAAATATTTGATTACAACTTTTTTTTAAGAGTTGTGTTTGCTATGCATATTGATTCATTTGATGAGTTACATGACAAAAACACCAATTAAACCAAGCACGATCAAAAATGATATTTAAAATATGGAATACTAGAGGTGTGTGTGTGTGTGTGTAAATGTAAGGTGTTTGTGCTTCAAACCTATTACATTAAAAGACTGTTCAATGTTTGCATGTTAAAGCATGGTTAACAATTCAAGTTCGTTTCAAACAAGGCAAGCATGTCAAAATTAATTCAGTACGGTATACAAATATGTATGTTTACAACATAAAACTAGAAAAATAAAAACCTCCTGCGACAGTTGTACAATGACTGTTTAAAATCTAATAATCAATTCTCTGTGATGGTCATTTACATAACCACGAAACCAAATTTAAAACAGGTAACCCATTACATTGGTTTTTGAAATCGTAGCAAGAATAAATATTATATCTGAATTGAGAATCTTACACTGCAATGTTTTTACATAATATAATTTGAATGAATAGTAATTTTTTAATTTTCAATGGCTACTGAAGTTAATATTTAAATCAGTGAACAATGATCATCTTCCAATCATCACATTTTGATAAGTTTTCCACAGAAAAATGAATGTTAAACTAAGGTTTTGTGGATTTGAATGACTTGACATGCCATCCCCTGTATTTTCTAATACATATCCGTTAAAGTGCTATTTAAAGAAAATAACCAACTAAACATTGAATTATGTCAGAATTCTGTAGAGTACGATAAGTCTAACATAAATTCATGATTATGAGTTTATTATTTAAGTACCATTCACACTTACCAAATGAATAAAAGCTTTTAACTAATTTGTTTACAGTTGTTCCTAAAATAAAATTAATTCAATCGAGAAACATCTTGGGGATTCCTCTCTATGTTCCGAATGTAGGTTGAAATAAATAAATAAATAAAATCTTTTTGAGCTCTTTGTATTTGACAACGTTAATTGCATTGCCAAATAAAGTTATAATGAATGTTTTACAGTTTTGATGTTTATAAAAACAAATCAATGTTGTAGTATTGATTTGCATTTGTTACTGAATTCTGTAATTCTATAACTATTAATTTAAGTACTTGATAATTTGGACTTCCATACCATATACATATATATATATATATATATAGATATGTATATATATAAAATCTGGATCCTTGTGGCATGGGCTGAAGTTAAATCAATAAGAATTATTTAATTAATTTGATGATATGCTAAGAAAACAAACAAATCTCATATATACTTTTTTACGATTCTCCCTCAACATAAGCTGTATTTTATATTATATTATATATATACATATATATATATATATATATATATAGAGAGAGAGAGAGAGAGAGAGAGAGACGTACTGTTTGGCAATTTATGTTTTTCATATCTTGATTCCAAGTGGAACCTTCCATTGTCATCCTTTTCTGATTTTTTCAAACGAAGTAGAATGCAAAAATTCTTTAGAAGCACAATTTGGAAGGAAGGAAAAGACAAACTCCTTGCAACCGAGGTTCTTCATATTTCACATGTTTTTTTAAATGAAAACTGACATCTTTCTAATATTATCATAATTTTACGTGTTTCAATAAAAGAGAATGCAAATTAAGGTGGTTTTCTTAAGAAATTGTAGCTAATAATTCAGCCAATGTCTTATCATTCAAATAGGTCAACTGCATTGCTTTACACATTTTATAAGGATTTAAATAAGAATTGTTCTTAACTGTTTGTTTATAACTATCCTACAAATACGTATCATGAAGACTGTTACGAAACTTGAAATGTGTGGATCATGCATGAATGGAATTCACAATCAATTGTAGCTTGCATAATATTCATAACTTTATCCAATGGGATTTTTGTAATATATTTTGTAGGCCGTGCATCTGTTTACTCATGTAAAATTTGAGGACCTTTCAATTCTCATGCACAATCCATTTGGATGTATCGATGAGCAACACTTATGTTTACTTCCATCTCACATCATTTTAGGGTTTTTGGGAATCTTTTGGATGGGTCTTTTGTTGATCCAATTGACCATTTTTGAGAGCCAATTACAAAACTTGCTATTGAATAACAATGGAACATAAATCTATTGATGTACAATAATGTGTGTTACCTACACTAACTTTTTAAACTATTTTAATCTACAATTTGAAGGTACTTGTATTTTTTTGTAAATGAGTGTTTGTTAATTCACTTTGAAATCCAAGAATTCAAAACTTGGAGAGCTGGAAGTAAACGTAAATTTCTGGAACATGTTCCTTTTTTTTCTTTCCTTTTTCCTTTTTTTTTTTTTCATTCAAAATAACTCTTGTAACACATTATTGTGCATGATGTATGTTGAATCAAGTCTTGTGTACACAGATATTGTAAAACATTGTATGGTTACATAGTCAAGTGGTGTAAACATACAAACAATAGAAGATAGAAAAGAGAGAAGAGAATAATAATAATAACAAATAAATAAATAAATAAATAAATGATGAATTTGGAATGAGAATTGATGTGGACGAGTTAAGTGAAGTGAACTATCAATTAACCCATGTTTTGAATCATCAATCAAACCAAAAACAAAATATAATGATGCCAAATTCAATGTTCATCATGGATGGATAGAACTCCAATAATGAATATAACAAGTTTCAATCTCATAAAATAATTGAATTATCCTTCAATAGAATACAATTGATATAATTACTTTTGAGCTATGGGTTTTTTAATTATTCTTTTGTAAAAAATACCTTACTTCTTCATGATGTTTCATTTGGTCAAGACTTGTGCACACTACTTTTTATTTTAAATTTCTTTCACAAAATATGCTTTTGTTACAATGAATTCATTTTGCGAAGTAAGAGTAATAATAATTCACTTTCCATATTGCATTCAGAAATTAATTAATGTGTTTGTGTTTGTGTATTGTTCTTTTTAAAACCCAAAACCCTAAAATATTTGGACTTGCCCAAATTGCTCAATCGGATGAAAATCCACCACGGCAACGTTCATCCAAATTACATCCTATCTGGACACGGGCTTCAGGGACATTTTGTCTCGCCTTTACAACCCATGAACTGAAAAAAACGTCATTGAATAATATTTTACCCGACCATTACACATGGAATCCAATAGAGGGGGACGAGGCACGCCACGTCACCAAAAGCTAATGTGCGCCAATGGGCACTCTTTGAACGCGGACACTTGTCTGAGCGTCGATCACTCTGTGGCTTCAGTGGCGTTACAATAACCCCTGCAAGCAACACACTAGCACAGCCCCACCCGCGACACCTCTATCGAGCCGTGTAAGTTCTGACCAGCCCCGGGAAAATGTCCACCCCCTGCAAAAGGCTCCCGCGACCTGCAGGCCACTCTCCCGTGTTCATCGAGCTCAGTCACTTCGACTGGTACCGCGTGTGTTTTGTAGCCGGATAAAACGCTTTAACGCCGCCTGCTGTAGACTTTGGGTTTGTCTCTCTTAGTGGTAAGAATGTGACTGCAATTAAGCTGATCGTGGAGTGTGAATATTGTGGATAGGAAGCAGATCGGTAGCGGTTTAGATTGCGCTGTCTGGTATCTGTGCCGTTTTCCATCGAAGTATTTCTCACCGTTTGGGATCATTCGCCATCTGTTCGGTTACTCCACTGGCGCGATGTGAAGGTGGAAAGTTACGAAGCGGTCGTTAAAGTAACCTGGGGAAAGTTGTAATATGGGAGGCAACTTGTGCGTGCATTGATTCGCGGGCCATGGAGGCCTACACCGGGGATATCTGATTGCCTGCAGAGAGTGATCGGTTGATTACGCAAAGTGCCGCTGTAAAGGGTTGACTGTATGCGAAGCTTCGCACTGTCCCGCGACGTGTGTGCATCGGCAGCGGTCGACTCTGCTAGCAGTTCCCGTTCTGTCCCAAGATGCGACGCAGGAAACGTCCAGAAGTGTTTTAGGGTCGGAGATGGATCGAAAAGGACTTGGGTGCGTCTTGGATTTTACCGTACAAGGAGTTGGCGAGCAAGTTCGATGTTATAGGAGGCTGCCATGGGTTCAAAGTCAACAGATCTGGGCCATTGGAAGTGATCGGCAGCGACGTGGGCAAACGCTGCTGGTCGATGGATGTTGTCTAGATGAATCTACTGTTGGATTATCGTTGAGTGGGCCGTGTCTTGTCGGCATTGACGCCGTGTGCTTGTTTTGCGCAGTGGGGTGTGCAGAACTGTCAGATTCTGGTTCGGCGTTGCAATTTTGGTGGTTGCGCTGTCTAATTAGACGGTGAAAACCGGAAAACCTAGTTGTTTAGGCGATAATGGCCACTAGCTGGAAGTTTATCTCCAACTTTTCGGGGTTCGAGGATTGTTTGGGCTGCGGTGTGTTGTCGACGAAGTTTAGGTGTTTGAGTTGGGAGGAGGCCGGGAGAGGGTGTGAAGAGTGAGGTAAATTTCGGTTTGGTGGTCTGGTTGGAGTTGCAGCAGGACGGGGATGTGGAAAGAAGGAGGCGGAGCGGGGTTGGGAGTGGGGTTGGTGGAAGTAGGACGCTGGCATGGGTGCAACAGGTAACGATGGTGGAGATTCGGAGGGGGAGAGCGAGGCCGAGGGCGATGGTGATGAGCACGGTGAGAGAGAGGGATGAGCAGGAGTCGATGGGGTCGGAGATGGAGTCCAGCCTGATCACGAGGCCGCGAATGTGGTTGTTGGGGCGGTGGTGTTGGTTGAATCCTTTACGATGCTGGTGGATGAGAATATTGTGTATCTTGTGTGCATGTACGCTGGTAATTGTGGTGGGGGTGGTGGTTTACAAGAATGGTTTGTCCAATAAGAGGCAGGAGATTCAGCTCAAGTGCGAGAACCGCAAAGAAGTAAGTACGCTGCTCCTCTCTAGACCAGGGTTGTGAGCAACCATGGTGTCAGATATTTTGTTTGAAAGGGAAAATCAGGAGCTAGCATGGGGCGCTTTCTTTTTGTTGGACCAGAATTCGTTTGTAACAGGAAGGTGACTGCTCGTGAGCAGTAGCAGTGCAATTTTGCCATCGAGGGTGGACAAAGTAAATCTACGTTCAACGTCTGGATCAGATGTCGTCGCAGTCCGTCTCGGCATGTTGAATGTGCGTACGCTGAATGGACTAGATATCTGGTCGCCTAGATGCACATAGTCTTCAAGACCGTTCTGGCATGGGGCAGAACGTGTATTAAGCCAAATGCAATGTTGTGATTCACATATGAGGCGAGAGTCCTACTTTATGTATTTAATTCTTCTAAAATGTACTTCCAAAAACATTTCTAGGTTTGTGCTGGAAAAGCTTTTAGTTCGAGATTGTATTCATGTGTTTCCCTTTCACCTTGGACAGGTATTCAAGTCGGAAGTGGATAACAACCTAGGGGCCTCCTTTGTGATTCTTGGTTTGGTAACTAGCGTTCCAGATGTGGACCCACAGACATGGTTAGCTTTCACAGATCAGACTTTGTTCCTGCGCCCCCATGTGAGAAGCTTGGCGTACTGTTTGCGCGTCTTGCCAGAACAGAGGCAGGCGGTGGAGAAAAAATACAATGCGACCATGTACACCTACCAGAATAGAATCAAACTTCCTCGGAAACCAGATGTGGAGTATGCACCTGTAATCCTCGAATCTGCCGGTGTTTCTTCATACATGATGGACACGTTCGGTTACCCCATTCTAAAGAGTTCAATTATTCAGGCAAGGGACACGGGCAGCTTCTCCCTGTCAGCACCTTACTTGCAGAGTGGTCTTTGGCGAATGGGATCGTTCTTGCCTAACTATGGCGATTTCGACCCACTTACTCTCAAAAATGAGGCAGTCAGAAGAGCCAGATGTGTAGGTTATGTAGCGACCGTTCTCAATGTTGAGGAGGTGTTTGGCTCCGTTGTTTCAAGGTTGGTATTTAGCTTCTTCTATTGGATGTACATTTTCGTTTTGTTTTTCTGAACCTTGGGGAAGTGCCTAGAGAACCTGTTTCAATGCCGCATTCTTTCTATCTCTCTCCCTCTCTCTTACCGAATTGCTGAATACTGAGGTGTCAACCATTTGATTGCTCCTCTTCGCCGTTCATTAGGGTGACAGGTAGATGAGTGGTCAGTATGCAAACATTCTCAGCCTCGTTGTTTGATGTAGGCAAATTAGTGGCCTTTGTATGTGGGATCCTCGTTCTCTGCTCTGTTCTCAAGCCTGCGTTGTCAGAATACAAGTAGTATCTCCTCGCATCGTTGAAGCTGTAAAGCCTGCCTTTCGTAGGGAATGTTAACCTTTAACGAGAGAAACAGATGCTCTGAAAATAGTCTCTGATACATTGATTGCCTCACAGCCATTTTATGACCTGTTCTCACGAAGTTCATAATTTGGACAGATTCAGGGACGCAGACCTATATATCAGTGCCATTGCCAAAGTGGATTCTGCACTGGACCTTAACTCCTATTACAACTGCAGTGCAAACACAAATCCTTGTGAAGTTCGCTTCTACGGGAACCGAACGAGGTCCAAGTCGGTTGAGGCGGTTTCTGTTCCATTCACGTATGGGACGCAGTATATTGTGCTGGAGTGTTGGTACAATTACAACATTCGATTGCATGTGTTGCGGGAGATGATTGCATGGCCCTTGCTTATGTTGGCGGTAGTTGTGTTTTGCACCGTGGCAGTCTACCTTGTGTTGAAGAGAATGTCCGCTGCTGAAAAAGATGCTTACCAAAGGGAGAAGATACATGCTCAATTGAGGGCTGCCAAAGTGAAGGCGGAGGCTGCGGATACAGCCAAGTCCAGTTTTCTCGCCACGGTTTCGCATGAGATTAGGACTCCCATGAACGGCGTAATAGGTAATACTGTTGCTTCTTCAGAATTCAAATTTTTTCTTGCTAGTTTGGAAGGGGGGCTTGTCGTTGATCATGCTACAAGGGATTTTGGTTGCGAGTGCTAGCCAAAAATGAAAAGGCGACATCTGAGGTTCTGATCGTTCTGCACAGGGATGACAAATTTATTGATGGGCACGGATTTGACACCGCAGCAGCTTGAGTATGTAAAGATTGCACAGGCCAGCGGCAACGCTCTTGTGTAAGTATCCGTCTTTGCGATCTTTGAAACTGGTGGTGTACTTATAGAATGTTGAAATCTTCCGTAAATAGTGTCTTAGATTTGCTTCAGAACTTGTTCAGTCCCTGACGAGTGGGGGCTGTATGCTTGTGCAGGGCCTTGATAAGCGATGTTCTAGACCTCTCCAAGATCGAAGCTGGAAGAATGGAGATAGAAACAGTGCCCTTTGACATACGAGAGGAGTTGGACAATATACTCTCTCTTTTTGAAGAAAAAGTGCATCAGAAGAAACTCGAGATTTCAGCTTTGGTACATGATTCTGTTCCCAGGTGGTTGTACGGTGACCCTGGAAGATTGCGTCAAGTTTTAATCAATCTCGTCGGAAATGCTATCAAGGTGCGGGTCCAATTCACTATTGACATGCTTATTGCGTTATGTGTTACTTACGATGTGCAGAAGCTTGTCTGATGAACTATGAAAAACTTTTACTCAAGTTCCTTGTTTCTTTTGTGCAGTTTACTAAGCAAGGAAGCATCTTTCTGTGCGTGAGGCTTGTGGATCCCTACTTCTATGAAACAGTTTCTCCTCCCTCAAGCCAGCAGTTTCTTGACCTTGTGGATACAAGACGAAGGCGTATTCCAGAGGCAGAACTTCCAGATGGCAACCATGATGCTAGTCTAAAAGGAGTTATAGCTGTTCGTAGCAATTTATTCAGGCCGCGCCATCCTCACATGGCTCCTCCCAGATTGAGCATGAAATCAGGTCCTTCGAGTACATCAGCATGTGTAGCAGAATGGAGAAATTGGAAACCTATCGGTGGTTTGGATTTCGACGAAGTGATTTGCGTCATATCAATCGAAGATTCAGGAATAGGGATCCCTAAATTCATGCAGAACCGGCTATTTGAACCATTTGTGCAAGCGGACAGCAGCACCTCGAGGGAGTACGGCGGAACTGGCATCGGCTTATCCATTTGCCAGGTTGGTTCTATAAACTGAACCAGATCCACGAAGGCTTGGTTCTAAGTAGTCATTACATTTTTCTATTTGATTGCTGTGCGCGTTAGTCAAACTATGTTTGAGGTCTATTTATTCGCTCTCTTCAACACGGCAGGTTTGCGTTCACTTCGGCGGCAATGGCCATTTGTAAGCGATCATCTTGGTTTGTCCTTCACACCCTCTTATTTCAAAGGACGGAAGATTCTGCCGGAACTAGAAGAATGTTGCACTAACCACAGATCTGTTGTGATATTCTGCAGAAACTGGTAAGGTTTACAGGAGGAGATATAGTTGTTGAAAGCGAACCAGGAGAGGGCAGTGTCTTCAAGTTTTCGCTAGTGTTGCCAACGTCTGGGCAAAGAGGCGATCTGCAGAAGTTGGCCTTCGCTATGAAGCGCTCGCCATCTGGCTTAGGAGACGAGCGTATCCGAGGAATCAGGGTGCTTCTGGTTGATGCTAATCCCGTGCGGCAGGTACTGTCTCAAACACCCCACTTATTTTCATAAAAAATATTCGTAAAAGAATTTTCATACATAAAATTTGAAAGTTTGAAGCTTTAATGATGCTAGAATTATCTGACGCTTGAGTTCTGATCTTTTTTGGATATGGAGCAGGAAGTGGCAGCGACATATCTGCGAAGAGTGGGAGCATTGATTGAGTACGCCGACGATGTAGACACCGCTTTAGAATTATTAACAAGGTAAGTCGTTATAACTGCCGACCAAAGTTTCAGTGAACGGTACAATTCTTGAACATGATATTCTGAGTTGAGTTCGGAGAATATCTAATCGTTTGTGGATGTATTTCGATTCCTTTCACAGGGAAAATGGACCTCCATTCCAAGCTGTGATCGTAGATTTGCAAGGCATGGATCATAAGTCATCAATTCAGCTGGTGCAACGATTGAAGGTGTCGACTGCCAAAACATTTCCAGTGTTGGCTCTTTCCATTCCGCCTGACATCGCCCTGCAAACTGAGTTGCATGAAGCTGGCTACCAGCACATCGTCCACAAGCCTCTTCGATGCACAACATTGATATCAGGGCTTTTGCAAACTCTAGGCATGCAAGTGACAAATCTGTCTAGGAAACAAAATGCCAACGCTGAGATGCTCACAGGTAAATGCCTGCTTGTGGTGGACGATAACATGGTCAATAGCACAGTTGCAAGCTCGATGCTTCAACGATATGGTGCGACTGTCGTCACTGTGAACGGTGGAAACCAGGCAATTATTGCTGTGAAGCAGCAAGAGTCTGACAAGCAGTTTGACATGATCTTGATGGATATTCAAATGCCAGAGGTATTAACTCTCATAATCAGCTTCGCATGTTTATGACAGGAGAATCACTCGTTTGCATTATATTTAGTTAGTTCACAATAAACATCTTGTCTTCTCTTGACTTTGTCAGCTTTTCCATCTCATTGCAGATGGACGGGTATGAAGCCACTAGGCTTATCAGGAAATGGGAGGTTGATAAATGCGAGCAATGCCGAGCTCTTGAGAAGATTGAGTACGACTACGGGGAACCGAAAGAGTGCCCGCATCATCGAATCCCCATAGTGGCAGTTACAGCCGACGTCATGAAGGGTACCCATGAGATGTGTTTTAGCGCTGGCATGGATGACTACATTCCAAAGGTAATAAGTGCCGATATTTAATGCTTGTAACTTTGTGTCTCAGCTTTAGACTTCTTTGCACAAGGATAACCTTGCTTACAAAAACTATGCAACCTTATCTTGCTCAAACGTTAAGGCATCGACCTGACTCAGTTTTGGATGTTTTGATGTGATGCCAGCCACTAGATCAGAGACAGTTGCAGCTCCTTCTAGAAAGATTTCTCGAGCACAGACTTGTCAATACACCAGGTTCATCAGCGAAGTAAGATGCGAAGACGATCCGAATTGCTGTAAGAGTAGCAAGGATGTCAAGCAGACTCATGTTCTTCGAAGAAGCGCTACTCACCTCAGGTTCAAAGTTGAAGTATTTAGGGTGGATGAAGTCCGTTTTTTCCCCTCGACGATGGATATGTGCATTTGGAGTGCAAATTTGCCTCTGCAACGCCGGTCTTCTACTAGTTTTTGCACCAGTCAATTATCTGCTGGAATGTAACCTCCAAATCCTGGTTTCTTTGGCTTAACTCGAAAGAAGCTACACAGTTGTATGAAGAGTAGCCTAGAATTAGTGCTCATTTCGACACTGTTCTAGGATTCCTGTAGGCTTAGTAACCGCCATTTTTATTGGGCGATTTCAGAGAATGTCCATATATTCTTCCTTATATGCGAAGCCAGATGAACAGTCCTCCAAATTCTTTCTCATTTGGCTTGATATGGATTTTGTTTATCCAGACTATTGCAATGGCTTTTGGTTGCAAGTGTGTGTAGGATCAAAAGACTTCTAAGCATGCAAGATGATTTTATGTGATTTCTAAGAAGGGAATGTTTAAGAGGTGAAGGCCAACCAAAAAAGGCTCAAAGTGTAACCAAGTTTGCATTTACTGATTACACCAAGAAGTCCAACCTTTCAAAAGAAGTTGGTTTAGTTCTTTCTTGTGTGAAATTAAAGTTAAGTTTGTATGATTGTGCTAATTGATTTTGGAACATGAATTGGTAAATTGCAAATATGTGGTATTTCTTTTAATTAATGGTAATTATAAGTAGTCAATTGTTAATGTGATTTTTTATTATTATAAAAATGACATACAATGTCTAATAGAAATTATATATATATATATATATATATATACATATATTTTAAATTTCTAAACTGTAAATTTAATCTAATCATAAACTCTAAATCTTAGATTTGAGGCACCAAAAGTGCATTAGAAGTTTTTTTTGATTATTTAGAAGGATTTATAGAAGGATTCTTTAGAACATATCATATTACATTAGAAAGGTTGGTAAACATAACTTATGGAAGAGATTTATATGCACCTTTTATTTATGTGAAAAGTTCATTAACTTTTATTAGACCAACAATAGGATGGTGTGACAAGCATGTTGAATGTCAACTTCAATAGGCAAGGGAGTAGAGAAGTACATAAGCATATCAACAACCTTTGATTTAAGAGGGCTAATTTCTCTATGATGGTTGAAACTAAGATGGTCCAAGAAATTAACTTATTTTTGAATTCCTTTACAATGTACATTAGTTTATTTATAATAGATAGAAGTATGGATGACGTAATGATGTTATCACATCTATAAATGGATGTGACCATGTACAATCCATGGTATAGGCTTAGAATATAGGTTATTAGGTTTTAAAACATTTATATACATAATATATTTGAAAAATAATCTAAATGACATATTGTAACCATAAAATATATATATATATATATATATATACACACTTATATAAGCTACCTATTTTAATATCATAGTATGAACAAGTTTATATGTAATTTTATTATTTTATTTTATTTTATTTTTTCACATATTATATATAGAATAATTTTATAATTTTGATAACCTTATATTTTTAAAATATAAATTTTTTGAGGACTTTAAATATATCATTATAATAAAAAATATAAAAAATAAAGAAAAGATGGATATAAGAAGAAAAAAGGGTGGATAGGTCAAGTCAAAATTCTAAAAAGATAAAGAAAAAATAAAAGTAAAAGAGAATAAAAGTAGAAAAGTACCAAGTCAAAAGCCTTATATTTCAAAATTAAAAAATTTATAAATTTTAAAGTCTATTAATAGATTTTAGACTCTCAAAGTATGATGATATGTCAGATTGAAACTTATAAAATCTTATGCATTTGTAAAGTCAACTCAAATTTAAAATGGTCAAATTATTAGTATTTATAAACCTATACACTTTTAAAAAAATTTAATGATATATCTAGATTGGATTTTATAAATACACACACACCCCATATCCACCCATCCATCCAGAACTCCAAAAGCAAGCATTGCTTCCTCCTCCAAATGAGAACATACAATCCTTAAATAGATTCAATGGTATTTTTAAAACTCTCAAAAATCTTTCTATAACAAAAGTTGAAACCTTAAAGCTTAATTCATTTTTTTTTTTTTTTTTTTTTTTTTATTATTTATAAATTAAGAACTTATAAGATGTATTATTTATAGAATTAAAAATAAAATAAAAAATAAAGGATATAATTCAAGTTAAAATAAAAAAGAAGAAGAAAAAAAATTAGATAAGAAAATTAGATACACTCTTATAACTTTAAATCCTAAATACTAAAATTTTAAAATTTTAAACCATAAATTCTAAATCCTTACTTTTAATGACATTGAATCCAAATTCTAAACCATCAATTTTAAAACTACATTCTTCAACTTTAAATTATTAAATTCAAATCCAATCAATTATATATTATAATTTAAAATCTTATAGAATAAAATATTTATATTATTAGAATTTAAAATCTCTAAAATAAGAAATTAAGTTAAATTAGAATAAAAAACTATAAATATCAAAAAATTAAAAATATCTTTATAATTCTAAATTCTAAATTTTTAAATCTTTCAATTGATTTTAAAATTTAAATATTTCAAATAATTTGAGCATTTGCTTATAATAATCTACTTGTATATTAAAGATATTAAAGATAATCAAAGATAATCAAAGATATAAGATTACCAAATTCATTCTTTTATAAACCTTCTTTATATTAAAGATAATCAAAGATATGAGATTGCCAAATTCATTTGGCAATGATATTAAGTTTGAGCATATACCTATAGTCAAGGTAGTCAAAGATGTGAGATGACCTAATTCATTTGGCAATATTATTAAGTTTGACTACTTGCCTATAATCAAGGTAGTCAAAGATGTAAGGTTGCCTAACTCATTTGATAATGATGTCAAACTTGAGCATTCATGTAAGCTTGAAATTGTCAAAGATTTGAGGATGTGCAATTCATTTGACAATAATATTAAGCTTAAGCATCTATTTATAATAAAGGTAGTCAAATTTTGATGTTACAAAATTTATTTGGCAATGATGACAATCTTAAATAATAGCTTATATCAAAAGTAGTCAAAGATATGAGGTTGTCCAATTCATTTGGCCATGATGTCAAGCTTAAAAATCCATTTATGATTAAGGTAGTCAAAGATGTTAGATTGCCTAATTCATTTGGCAATGATGTTAACTTAATGTAGTGATTTATGATAAATGTGGTCAAAGATGTGAAGTTACCCAAATCATTTGGCAATAATATCAAGCTTGAGCAATGGTATATTTCATAGGTAGTCAAAGATATCAAGTTTCTTATTTCTTTTGGTAATGATGTCAAACTTGAATAAAAACTTATATCAAACATAGTCAAAGATTTGAGGTTGTCCAATTCATTTAGAAATGATGTCAAAGTTGAATAATCTTTCATATAAAAGGTGGTTAAAAATATGAGGTTGTCGAATCTATTTGGCAAAGATGTCAAGCTTGAACAATAGCTTATATCAAGTATAATCAAAGATGTGAGGTTGCCCAATTCATTTGGCAATAATGTCAAGCTTGAGTACTCTCTCATACAAAATATAGTTAAAGATGTGAAGTTGTCCAATCTATTTGGCAAAGATATCAAGCTTGAACACTAATTTATATCTAAGGTGTTCAAAGATGTGAGGTTACTTATTTCATTCAACAATAATGTCAAAGTTGAATAATCTTTCCTATAAAAGATAGTGAAAGATATGAGGTTGTCTAATCTATTTGACACAGATGTCAAGCTTGAACAATAGCTTATATCAAATATAGTAAAACATATGAGATTGTCTAATTCATTGGGAAATAATGTCAAGCTTGAGCACCTTTTAATAATAAATTATTTTAACATAAAAAGACTTCCTATTGATGTTAATGATCTTAATTTTATACAATCTTTTAATTTAAGTATCTTCAAAGAAATCATATATTTTAATTTATTTGGTAGCATGGTTAAGTTTGAGCATCCATCTAAATCAAGTTCCAATAATATAAAAATCTCAAATTCTTTCTAAATATCTCTACAAATACCTTATATATTTGATATTTTATCATATTGTTCCATGTTGCTTGAATATCTTCACATGAAAAGACTATGTAAATGGCTCTAAACTATAAATATATATTATTTCAATAATTTCAAATAATATCTTGTAATGAATCAATACAAAAATATATTTTAATTTCACCTTCTTATTACTTATAAAAAATTACAATTAGATTTGTTTGTTATTTTAAGAATATTTTTTGAACATTCTTTTGTATAAATTGTTCCTTAAACCATATGATTTTCTATCCTATAAATTGAATATGTAATTCTAAAAATAAACAATCAAAATTAAATATTTTTAAATTCAATATTTAATTTTTGAAAATATTTTAATAATTTTATTTCAACCTACAACTTTCAAATAAAATTTACTACTCTTATATCATTATTCTAAATCTTAAAAGACTTCTACCTTAAAAACTTTAGTACATAAGTAAAAGAATCATTCAAATATAAACATACTTTAAGAAATTTATAATAATAATAGACCATCATAATATAAGACTCCTTAAATATACATACTTTTTTTTGATTGAATAAAAAATCCAACTCAAGATCTATAAAACATCCAACCAAACAATATCTTGTGTAAAACAAACCAACTAAAACAAAAGTCCTTATTGAAAATTCTAATAGGAACAAGTTTCATCTATCCTATACTATTGCCAATTTCAATGTCCTATTAATTATATCATAAATGAGACTTATTTGTTCATTTCACTCAATGTTACTCGGACTTTTACATATTTTTTCCATCTCACATTTAAACTTACAAATTACAAGTATAATACTTATTAATTAAAATAAAATTATCTATATTTAGTAGACTTAATAGCACTTACCACATTCACTCATCACCACACTCTTGTAATTTCTAATATTTCAAAAAAAAAAAAAATACAAAGAAGCATAAACAAGTATAGACCTTATTAAATATACTATAAAAATACATCAAAATATAATTTTGAAGCTTTTTCAAGAAAAAAATACTTAATATATTAAGTGGTTTAAATATATAATTTATTACAATAGAAAAAATTCTATTTTATAAAAATATTTAGTTCTATTTTATTCTCATTCAACTTCTTCTTGAAAATTAAATCTATTCTCTTTATGTATAATCCATAATTCCATATTATTAAGCAACTTATCAAGTGCTTTAAAACTTAACTTCAATGTATTCTTTTCTATCTTCTTATTGTAAAATATCTATTATTTAAAAGTTTTTAATATATACAATATTAAAAAATATAATAAATTAGACACTTACTACTCTTTAGGTAATACAATGAACCATAGAAAAACACATTGAATCAATAGAAATTCACCTATAAAATACTATTCTCAAAAACATACACCTTCACCAAATTTCCTTCTTCATTCTAGAGGGTTTAGATTATTGCTTGTTTTTTGGAGGAAGCAATTGCAACAAAGTCCTCATCAACTAGTCTAGCAATGATGCTATGTATATCAATGAGAGCAACATACAAAGCCCAATTCAACAATTGTGCAACAACTCAATAACACATGTGACTTTGCAAATTGTAACTTAAAATCCAACTAAATTGCCCCCTCTACTTAATTCACTCAAATAAAAAAATATCAAGATTCATCCATGAAAAATCATTCCACTTTACAAGTTTTCATTCATAAACAAAATCTCATCCTTTGAATAACAATTCATTCTATCACAAGTTCATCCAATAGAATCAACGTCTTACAGAACAATATTCCTTGCAACGAATCGCTTTCGATAGAGGTGTTCATTCCTTGCTAAGGTTCATCCGTTCTGGAATTCACACTGTTCGGAAACCTTCAATTCTCGTGTTCCCCTGTCGTCTTCACACAGCTAAGGATTTGGAGAACAACAAGGTCTGGTCGTTGGACCTATTTCGTTCCCTCGCGATCGTCACCACTCACTCATGTGACGAGCCATCCAGGGGAATTACTAAAGAATGAGCAGAACTTAAGCCGTTTAATGAACGATTTAGAACTGGATGGTACCACTTAGTTCCAATGCTCAGTAGTACTGTAGTAATTTAATTTGAAATGGAATACAGATGACAGAAGGGCTCGCAAGGCTTGAACCTTCTAAGATCTACGTCCCTTTTGATAGATCAGCAAATCGCTTGCCCTTTCAATTATGTCAACTTGTCGCTCTTCACCGCAACAGGTCACCTTCCATAATTCCGGAACCACACCCTCACTAGAGTATTAACCAAGTCTCCTGCTTAATAGAACCGATGCCGACCTATCCGTCCGCTATGGGACCAGATTCACTCGGTGCTGGCTAGAACCACTGTGCGAACGGCGCTGAGAGAACAACCAACCCAAAAGGTTGACGCTCGCTTCGCTTCCAAGCGTTACAACTCCGACACAGTAAGTGCAAAACTGGCAATTGTTGTTTCCTTCGTTGGCGGTTATGATAAGCTCTGCTAGCTACAAAGCCCGGCCTTGCGGAACATCACTCCAAGCTCCTCCTGCAAGTCTATTCGGTCTAAATGCAACCCATAGGATGATGACGGTCTTGAGTTCAGCTAAGGGAAGGGTGATGAGAATAGTGATGGACTTGACTGAGTTCCCAGCTCAATTGAAATTGTTGAAGCTGAAAACGCAAAAACTATTAACGACTAAAAAGAAGTGCCAATAGAGAACGAAACAGCAAGAAGAGGACAGAAGCAGCCACTGCCACCGCACCGCCTCTACAACACCAAAATAAACAGTGTGCCAATAGCGCCGGCTGGAGACGACGACGACGACGATTGGAAAAAATCAGCAACAAACGGAGAGAACAATCACAGCCAAGCACGAAGAACCCCAGAAAGTGGCAGTTCGACGGAGCCAAAGCCGAACCAGAGCCGCTCCCACAGTCGAAGAAGAATCAAAAGTAATCAGGAATGTATCAACAACACGGAACAGACCAAGCCTTGAGTCACCACCACCCTCGAGCCGCCGATGGAGAAGGCAAAAACACCGCCGGCCGCCGACCTTGATAAGTAGGTAGGAAAACAAAGAGCTGCCTAGATCCGCAACAATAGGGAACCAGGAGAGGGCACGCCGCGGCCAATCCGCAAAATGGTCCTTGAACCAAACTAAAATGTTGCACGCCGCAACTCCGCTGGACGTTGTAATATGAACCACAAGGAGAGAAAACCAGATCCTCGAAGCCGCACCCGAGCCACCGGCAACGTCGACGACGACGACAGAAGAAGAAAACGAACGGCACCGCGAATACACAAGTATCACTCGCTTCGGGCCTGTTTGCGATTCTGCAGGCATACTTCTGGGTTTTCGGTTGTATTGGGACGACTGGCTCAAATTGCCGTTCTCGACAGCCGCACTGTCGTTTATGCCATCGGTTCTGGATTTCGTCGCTGGAGGTGATATCTGTGCTTGTCACAACTAAGAAAAGGGTGCGGAAAAGTCGCCTGCAACAGTAGGGTCGAACTGCGTGTGCCGTAACCTGACACAACTTGATAGACGTTTGGAAGGTGCAGTAATTCCAATGTAAGGGATTGTTGGATTGTGCTACACTGATCTACCACATTGTCCATGCTCCTCTGCGCTACCATTATTCCATAAGAATCTGATCATTCATTCACACACACACCTTTCTGGCGGTGCTGATGGCGGCGTTGATGGTGTTAGTGCTTCTTCTTGTGCAGGGATGGGTTTGCAGTGTCAGTGAGTACCCCTGAAGACAGTGTGGAGGTAAGAGAATCGCCACCCGTTGGCGCCAACGGGGACGGCTGATGGGTGAAAGACAAGAAAGAAAGTGACGTGGTGGAGTGGAGCCCAGAGGAAGAAGGCGGAGCGATGGATGACGCTCTCGAGGTTCTGAGGATTCCAGCTCAGTTCGTGGACACCCATCTTTCCTTATTCACATCAACAGAATTCCATCTTCAAGGCTCGGGAACAACTTGGATAGTCCTGTCAGGCGCTAATCTGTTTCTTTAGTTCCGAATTCTGAACTCGCATTCTCAGACAAGAACACCTCTCGTTCTTGCTGCCTCTACCACGGAATTGATAGAAACTAAATTGATTTTGGGTTGAATTGAATTGCCTGCCTTTTCATTGTCGAGCATGGTAAGCCAGGCTTCATGGCCGAGACCCTCTTGTCTCTGCGCCTAGTGCAAGTGGCCTGCTTGCGCCCTCTCTTTAGTCTCCTCTTCATGCCGTGTTTTTGGAGGTCCTCTTCAGGCTCTTCAAGGGCCTCGCCTCTTTGTTTCCCCCGTGACATCTTCCTCTTGTCGCCTGCAGCCTCTGCGAGCACCTGCCAATGATGACCAACGTACTAGAAGAGCGGCACCGTGTTTCTCTCCACCTCTAACTACCGTGTGGTTATCTACGTGGTGATTTCGAATTTTTTTCGTTATTGTACTGTACATTCGAGAGATAGACCTAATTTGAGAGGGAATCATATTCGCATGTCATGTTCTGAGCAAGTGCATAATGTTGGTGGAGAAGATTTCTGGAAACAGTAGCGAGGTCATGAAAGTTCACTCTCACAACTTTTTGACTCATTGATAGTTTTAAAACAAAAGGCGTACTTAGAGTGCCAAAATCTTAATTATTAGGTGAAGATTAATTTAAAGAGATTCTAGATAAAGAAAAAAAAGTTTTAGAAGAAAAAATACAATTTGGTATAAAAATCCTAGTATGAATTGCAATGTTAGAAAGCATTTTCTTGAACATCATTTTTCCATCCTTTTGAAGGCATCAATTTAGCATCATTAATCAATTAGAGAAATTTGGAATATATAAGAATCAAATATAGTATGTAGACTAAGCATAGTATGAAGATTGGATATATATGAAACTAAGTATTATATGTGGTCAATCAAAGTCTATCAACATCATATTTTTTATTTTATGAAATAGCTTTTGTAACATTTTTAAATTTTTTTTACATTAATCTATCAAATCAAATTATGGTTTTGAATTGAAAACTATAGTAATTTATTAATCAATCCAAGTTTTTAAACCCACTTCTTTAGCAAAACAAATTGTTTAGAAAATATATATATATATATATATATATATATATATATGTCAAATACACATAGGCTTTTATTAAATTCACCCTCCAATCAAGAAAAAAAAAAAAAAAATGTCTTCTATATCTATTTCTCTACTATTAGATCCAAAACCAATGAAAATCAAATACATTCATCATAATTACCATATTCTTTATCATAAGTAGATTGATTTAATAAAAACCTTAGTCTATTTAAAATTCCTATATATATATATATATATATATATATATATTTCCTAGAGGAAATCCATGCCATTGGCTACAAAAAAGTTTGAAAATAAAATGTAGGAACTTATTATATGCAACATCAATTTTATAATTAATCAACTAAAATAAAAGTTATTGTTGCAAATTTTCATAAGAATAACTTTTAACTATCCTATATTCTTTTCAATTTCAATGTTTTATCAATCATATTATAAATAGAATTTATTTTTCTATTTTATTCAATTTCACATATATTTCTACATATTTCTTTCATATTAAATTTAAACTTATATATTTCATATAATACATATACTAAATAAAACAAAAATATGTACATTTATTAGACTTAATAATATTCATCATATTGATTCATTATTAAAATTTCATAATTTTTAATTAATTATAAATATAAAAAAATATGAACAATATAGATAATAAAATGATCACTTTCTACAGCAATTTAAAATTCTTTCTACATCTATATTTATATTTATTTCTATACATAATTCAACCATCAAAATAAAAACACATTCTCCTATCAAAAAATACAAATGCTTCTACAACAAAGAATTGCATTACAACCAATTAAGTATTCTAAAACTAATAATGTATAAATTATAAATAATTATATAACCTAATATTAAATATATTTAAAATAAAATATTAAAATTCTTTATTTTAATCAAAAAATCAATATAATATATTAAATTACTTTATATTTTATTAATATATATATATAAATATAGATATTATTAAATATATTATAAAATATATTAAAATATGATTTTAAATGGCTTATACAATAAAAATAATGAATGTTTTAAATATTATAAATAAAGATTTTCAATCTAGTATAAAAATTTCTATTTTATAAAAATATTTAATTATACTTTACTCTTATCTAACTTCTACTTGAAAACTAAGTCCATTTTCTTTTAATACAACAAGCTTTCATTTCATAATCAATACAATAAATTTTTAATTTACTATCAATATAACAACTTAATATAATAAATAAAAATAAAAAACAAAACACTTCAAAATAATAGCCACTCAACTTTGCAAAAACTAATCTCATATACATATCTTTTTGCTACAATCCATCCAATTTACCACACTCTTACCAAAACATTCCTTGGTTCAATTCAATTGACACAATTGCCTATTTTTTGGATAAATTAGGTAAAGTACAATAATCTTTGTAGAATACTTTAGTGACGTTGGTACTTGCTTCAACAACAATAAAGTATAGATTTCAAATTAGCAGTTGTTCTACAACTCAAGAAACCATGTGACAGTACAACTCAAGCCAAGACACTAATCCATATGCAAAGAAGTTAAAGATGCAAGCTTTTTAAATTCATTTAGCAATGATGTTAACTTTGAATACCTCTTCATAATAAAAGTAGTCAAAGATGTGAGGTTACCTAATTCATTTGGCAAAGATGTCAAACTTGAACCTTCATTTATATCAAAGTAGTTAAAGATGTGAAGTTGCTTAATTTATTAGGCAATGATGTCAAGCTTGAGTACCTTCTCATTTATAAAGTAGTCGAAAATGTAAGCTTTTTTAATTCATTTGGCAATGATGTCAAGCTTAAGTCTTATCTTAAATATAAAAAAGTCAAAGTTGTGAGGTTGTCCAATTCATTAAGCAATGATGTCAAACTTAAATACCTTCTCATTTGTAAGGTAGTCAAATATATAACTTTTTGAATTTATTTAGAAATAATGTTAGCTTAAGTATTGATTTTAATCAAAAAAAGTCAAAGTTTTGAAGTTGCTCAATTCATTTGGTAATGATATCAAGCTTGAACAATTTCTCATACAAAAAATAGTCAAAGATGTGAGATTGTTTAATTTATTTGGCAATGATGTCAAACTTGAACACCTTTTTATTTATAAGGTAGTCAAAGATGTGAGGTTGGCCAATTCATTTGGCATTGATATCAAGCTTGAGTACCAACTCATATCAAATGTAGTTAAAATAAGAAGACTTCTTTTAGATATTAGTAATGTATTTAATTGTATACAATATCTTAGATTAAATACCTTCAAAGAAGTCATATACTTTATTTCATTTAGTAGTATGATTAAGTTTGAGTATCTTTCTAAGTCTAATTCTAATAATGTAGCAATTTTAAAGAATGAATTTAGAAATTTTTTAATAAAAGAATATTTTTTCAATTACAAGACACTTAAACTTAATTTTTTTTTTTTTCAAACACCTTTGTCATGTAGCATTTGCAATGCTATATTTGTTAATTCTTTTGATAAATAATTTCTATATAGCATGACTAGTAAAAAGAATATTTTAAACTATGAAAATGCTTTACTAATACAAAAAATATACTTAGTATCTTTATAATAATATTTGATGCAAAATCACCAAAATTACAACTTAAAAATTGAAGTGATGAAAAAAATATATATCTAAAAAATATAATATAAAATATATAATATAAAAATAAAAAATCTCCAACTTTTAATTAATGGTTCTTTTTTAATACTATTATTAATTTTATATATGCCATTTGAATAATAGTTATGTAAAATTATCTTATTTGATAATCTATGAAATAAATCTACATTCAAGTTCTACACTCATATGTAGTTATACTCCATTTCCTTCTCAACTATGTTTCTATCCATGTCTTATAGCTGATTATGTATTCTTATAATTCTATCTTTGTCTATTTTTACCAATGATTGATAAATTAATATATCTAATATAACTTTTACATCTTGTTTAAATATGTTTTTTGACTATTGATCCACATTTGCAATGTTCTTTCTTTAGACATGCTTTGTAGATACATATCATTTAAAAAAAAAAAAAAAAAAAAAAAAAGTAAAAAAAAAGTCCAAAAATATTTTCTTCTCTTCAACTTTTAAATTGTCAAAGCTTACTCTTTGTATTTTTCAAATCATGTAGTTATTATTGTTTTCATCTCCATCCAACCCTCTTCTTGTTTTCAACTTTTGTAGAGCTTGCTCCCAACATCTCAATTTCTTGTTTTTTTTCAAAAATACTTTTATAACTTTTAGACTTAATAATAGACCATTGTAGAGTCTTATAATATTTTTGTCAACTTCAATAAGTTTATTGGGCAAATTTTCTTGGCTGCAAGAATGAATAATAAATAACTTCATACTTGTTTCTTCATCAAATTCTTGAATATTTATTTTATAAATTTCTTCACCACAATGCTTTATTGCTTTTAAATCTCAATGTATTGCCATTGATAAAGCATTACATATTACAAGAGGTTGTAAAGCAATTAATAATATTTTCAATGCACTCAACAAAGCATGATGCATTATATATATCTTTTACATTAGCTAATATAGCCTTTGCTATTGTGGTCTTGCCTATTCCACTTGTTTCGACAAGACACAATGCCTTCACTTTATTTGTACATTTTTTTTTTATTTGAAATAAGCATTGTACTCTACCAAATATTTTTTCATTATATAAATTAACCTATAATTAGAAATTTAATTATAAATTAATAAAAGAATAATAATAATAATACTTATATTACATTCTAATCTAATTTTACTAACTTGCACTCATGAAAAGGCATCTAACCATCATAATAGCATAAAAGAATGTGTGCCAATATAAAATATAATCAATCTAATAAATTCATTATATACTTTCTATAACTTTTAATATAAGTCTAATCTTTGGCAATTTATCATGTGTTTGTTGAGATCCATCTAATAATTCTCTAGCCAATACTTCTTTTTCTAAACAAGACAAACTTGAGTCAGAGTTGTTTGTTAGAATTACTTCAAGGTGTTGACTTCCTTTTGAAGCTTTCAGCTGCCCATTATCAATGTCTCTTGCACCAAAAAATAAAGAAGTCCAACTACCAATTCTAGTTCCAAAGCCATTCTACTGATGTTTATGAATTTAAGCTTTTCATTTATAGTGTTCACTCCATCTTTGATAACATCAAATAAGCCTAGGCCTTCGTCTATAAGAGAACTCATTGGAGAGCATATTGAAGACAACAATAATAGCTCTATTGGATCTTCAAAATTATGGCAAAATCTAGTACTTTCATAAAAAGGGGACTTTGGTTGACTATGTAACTTACACATAATGGATCGAGAGTACAAAAGGTAGGTGAGTGGTACAAAAATTTCAGAATATCAATTCAAAAGAAATTAATCTAAAGATTGGGTGCCGATTCTATGTAATAGTGAAGAAAAACTTGGTAAATAATAAACTAACCTAAAATTGATTTTGAACTCAAGTACTTAATAAGAGAAATATCAAAGCTTAGTTTTTATCACCTTCAATTTAAAAATTTGTAACTTAGCTCTATTACATTTTTTAAGTCTTTAGTAATATCCTCTACTTATATTAGTTCTTTAAGTTTTTTATTAAAAATTTCTCTACAAAATTTAACATACTTCCATAGTTCTACTTTTATTTTTATTCTACGTCATCTATAATTTAAGAGCAATAGATATATCAATGCTTACATGGATACAAGCAAATGATTTTAGTAACCTAAACCTTATCTTCTCCATGTCGACACCACTTTTACATCTCTTATATCATTCTTTAAAAGATTGAAGTTATTTAATTTTAGAATCTTTTTTTGCAATAACTTCTTTAAATAGAGCGACCTTGACGATCAAGTAGAACTTAAAAGGATTAAAGATTGATAATTATAATTAGTCAAATTAAATATATCTTTATTAATCCTTACAAGATAAGGATTAGATAATATTATTATCAAATAGATGCAAATAGATATCTTAGAAAAATCTTGCAAGATGTTAGTAAAAAAGATACATTGTCATACATTAGATATGCTCTTCAATAAGTGAAAAGAAGAATGTACTATTAAAAAATTATAAAGTTACATGTAACACTTCCAACAAATGAGAACACATATCTAAAAGAATAAAGTGCCAAAAATACATCTCCAAGAATAAAGGCTCCAAACTATACCTACACCCAAAGATTTTAAATTTCTCTACTTTCTTTATTACTATAGATAGCTCCAAGCTCCACTGTTAAAACTCTTTTAGCAAATTTTAATGTGCTACCAATCTCTCCAAAGGAATCCACACTTGGACTTTTGTATACAAACATCAATATATTTGCTTAACTACGTATATAAGAATGATGAACAAAAAACAATCACACACTACTAAATAATTATTATAATAACCATGGAATAACCACCATATCAAAGGACTAGAACTAATGTTGTTATATATAATAAATAATAATAAAAAGTATCCAAAATCAATGTGTGGACTAATCATTAACATCTCTATCTTCCAATACCTAATGAATCTTCTAGAAGTTGTAGAAGCTTGTTATTCGTGTAAAACATATGACTACTCTTTTGTACCATTGCAACTGTAATATTACTTAGGATTGAGAGAGATTTGTTGATATATTGAACTTCCTTCAATCTATCACTTGTAGCTTTAGACCGATCTACTTGTTCACTTCTAGTGAGTTCAATTAAATGGAGTGATTTCCTTAAAACAACTCTAGATTCCAGATCTATGCCATACACATGCACTATCAAAATACTATACACAAAAAAAAGTTGTGTCTTAATATTAACTTCTAAATTGCTTAGAATTGTCATTAACACTATCTTCTAAATCTTAGATATGTGTATGATTCTCTTTTTAATATAATAAGTAGAAACAAAATTGAGATGACATTCATTAAAATTTTAGATTAAACTAAATAAAAACTATCAACCCGTTTAGTCACAATTTAGCTTGTGTTTATCTAATATCAAGTAGGTAAGTAAATACAAAGTACATCAAGAAAAACTTGAAAAGACTTATCACAAAGCAAAGTGACATAGATAATGACAACATGAAGAAAAGACAAGAAAGAATGATACTTATGAAATCTGCTATTGTACTTATTAAGAGTTGTAGCACCAATTGTTCTATTCTTTTGACCAACTTTCCTTAGGCCCGGCATATCTTTTGTTGACCATATTGACATCCTACTGACATCAAGGATATTTAGACCATTTAACTAAGAGTTGTTCCAAATCTCCAGTATGCTTATAATCAAGACAAAAAATACACATATTCAAGATAGTCAAAGATATAAGGTTGCCTAATTCATTTGGCAATGATGTCAAGATTGAACATCTACTTATATCAAATTAAGCCAAAGATGTGAAGTTGCCTAACTCATTTGAAAATAATGTCAAGCTTGTACATTCACTTATTTCAAATTTAGTTAAAGATGTGAGATTGCCTAATTCATTTGGTAATGATGTCAAGTTTAAGCACCCACTTATATCAAATTTAGTCAAAGATGTAAGGTTGCTTAATTCATTTGGCAATAATATCAAGCTTGAGTACTTCCTCATATTCAAGGTAGTCAAAGATGTGAGGTTGTCCAATTAATTTGGCAATGATGTCAAGCTTGAACACTTCCTCATATTCAAGGTAGTCAAAGATGTGAGGATGCCCAATTCATTTGGCAATGATGTCAAGCTTGAGCACCAACTTACATTAAAATAAGTCAAAGACATGAGATTGCCTAATTCATTTGGTAATGATATCAAGCTTGAACTTTCATTTATATCAAATTTAGTCGAAGATGTGAGGTTGCCTGATTCATTTGGCAATGATGTCAAGCTTGAGCACCAACTTACATCAAAATAAGTCAAAGATATGAGATTGCCCAATTTATTTGACAATGATGTCAAGCTTGAGCATTCACTTATATCAAATGTAGTCAAAGATGTGAAGTTGCTTAATTCATTTGGCAATGATATCAAGCTTGAGCATTCATTTATATCAAATTTAGTCAAAGATGTGAGTATGCCTAATTCATTTGGCAATGATGTCAAGCTTGAGCACCTCTTTATGATAAAGGTAGTCAAAGATGTGGGGTTGCCCAATTCATTTGGCAATGATGTCAAGCTTGAGTATTCACTTATATCAAATTTAGTCAAAGATGTAAGGTTGCCCAATTCATTTGGCAATGATGTCAAGTTTGAGCACCCACATATATCAAATGTAGTCTAAGTTATAAAGTTGCCCAATTCATTTGGTAATGATATCACGCTTGAGCCCCCACTTATAGTAATGGTATCAAAGATGTCAGATTGCCGAATTCATTTAGCAATGATAGCAAACTTGAGCACTTCCTTATAATAAATGTAGTCAAAGATGTGAAGTTGTCCAATTCATTTGGCAATGATGTCAAGTTTGAGCACCCACTTATATCAAATGTAGTCTAAGATTTGAGGTTGCCGAATTTATTTGGCAATGATGTCAACCTTGTGCATTCACATATATCAAATGTAGTCAAAGATGTGAGGTTGCCCAATTCATTTGGCAATGATGTTAAGCTTGAGCATCTCCTTATGAAAAAGGTAGTCAAAGATGTGAGGTTGCCCAATTCATTTGGCAATGATGTCAACCTTGAGCATTCACTTATATCAAATTTAGTCAAAGATGTGAGGTTGCCCAATTCATTTGGCAATGATGTCAAGCTTGAACACCCTCTTATAATAAACGTAGTCAAAGATGTGAGGTTGCCTAATTCATTTGGCAATGATGTCAAGCTTGAGCATCTACTTACATCAAAGGTAGTCAAAGATGTGAGGTTGCTTAATTCATTTGCCAATGATGTCAACCTTGAACACCCTTTTATAATAAAGGTAGTCAAAGATGTGAGGTTGCCCAATTCATTTGGCAATGATGTCAAGCTTGAGCACCAACTTGCATCAAAATAAGTCAAAGATATGAGATTGCCTAATTCATTTCGCAATGATGTCAAGCTTAAGCACCCCCACATACACAAGGTAGTCAAAGATGTGAGGTTGCCGAATTCATGTGGCAATGATGTCAAGCTTGAGTACCTACTTATATCAAAGATAGTCAAAGATGTGAGGTTGGCCAATTCATTTGGCAATGATGTTAAGCTTGAGCACCTCCTTATGAAAAAGGTAGTCAAAGATGTGAGGTTGCCCAATTCATTTGGCAATGATGTCAACCTTGAACATTCACTTATATCAAATTTAGTCAAAGATGTGAGGTTGCCCAATTCATTTGGCAATGATGTCAAGCTTGAGCACCCTCTTATAATAAAGGTAGTCAAAGATGTGAGGTTGCCTAATTCATTTGGCAATGATGTCAAGCTTGAGCATCTACTTATATCAAAGGTAGTCAAAGATGTGAGGTTGCCTAATTCATTTGGTAATAATGTCAAGCCTGAACACCCTTTTACAATAAAGGTAGTCAAAGATGTGAGGTTGCTCAATTTATTTGGCAATGATATCAAGCTTGAGCACCAACTTACATCAAAATAAGTCAAAGATATGAGATTGCCTAATTCATTTGGCAATGATGTCAAGCTTAAGCACCTCCTTATGAAAAAGGTAGTCAAAGATGTGAGGTTGCCTAATTCATTTGACAATGACGTCAACCTTGAGCATTCACTTATATCAAATTTAGTCAAAGATGTGAGGTTGCCCAATTCATTTGGCAATGATGTCAAGCTTGAGCACCTCCTTATGAAAAAGATAGTCAAAGATGTGAGGTTGCCTAATTCATTTGGCAATGATGTCAAGCTTGAGCATTCACTTATATCAAATGTAGTCAAAGATGTGAGGTTGCCCAATTCATTTGGCAATGATGTCAAGCTTGAGCATTCACTTATATCAAATGTAGTCAAAGATGTGAGGTTGTCCAATTCATTTGGCAATGATGTTAAGCTTGAGCACCTCCTTATGAAAAAGGTAGTCAAAGATGTGAGGTTGCCCAATTCATTTGGCAATGATGTCAAGCTTGAGCATTCACTTATATCAAATGTAGTCAAAGATGTGAGGTTGCCCAATTCATTTGGCAATGATGTCAACTTTGAGCATTCACATATATCAAATGTAGTCAAAGATGTGAGATTGCCCAATTCATTTGGCAATGATGTTAACCTTGAGCATTCCCTTATATCAAATGTAGTCAAAGATGTGAGGTTGCCCAATTTATTTAGCAATGATGTCAACCTTGAGCATTCACTTATATCAAATTTAGTCAAAGATATAAGGTTGCCCAATTCATTTGGCAATGATGTCAAGCTTGAGCACCCTCTTATAATAAAGGTAGTCAAAGATGTGAGGTTGCCTAATTCATTTGGCAATGATGTCAAGCTTGAGCATCTACTTACATCAAAGGTAGTCAAAGATGTGAGGTTTCTTAATTCATTTGGCAATGATGTCAAGCCTGAACATCCTTTTATAATAAAGGTAGTCAAAGATGTGAGGTTGCCCAATTCATTTGGCAATGATGTCAAGCTTGAGCACCAACTTACATCAAAATAAGTCAAAGATATGAGATTGCCTAATTCATTTGGTAATGATGTCAAGCTTGAGCACCCTCTTATAATAAAGGTAGTCAAAGATGTGAGGTTGCCAAATTCATTTGGCAATGATGTCAAGCTTGAGCAAATCCTTATATCAAAGGTTATCAAAGATCTGAGGTTGCCTAATTCATTTGGCAATGTTGTCAAGCTTGAGCACCAACTTACATCAAAATAGGTCAAAGATATGAGATTGCCCAATTCATTTGGCAATGATGTCAAGTTTGAGCACCCACTTATATTGAAGTTTTTTAAATAGAGAAGACTTCCTATTGATGTTGGTAATGAATGTAATTGTTTACAATCTTTCAAATTAAGTATCTTTAGAGAAGTCATATACTCCAAATCATTTGGTACCATAGTTAAGTTTGAGCATCCTTCTAAGTCAAGTTCTAATAATGTAGCTATTCTAAAAAATGAATTTGGAAATATT
This sequence comes from Physcomitrium patens, assembly GCF_059467195.1. Classification (NCBI taxonomy): domain Eukaryota; kingdom Viridiplantae; phylum Streptophyta; class Bryopsida; order Funariales; family Funariaceae; genus Physcomitrium; species Physcomitrium patens. Next base: position 4,010,892 of record NC_143427.1, on the reverse strand, counting down.
TCTATAAAAGAACAATTTCTCAATTGTAAGATATTTAAACTCTCTAATTTTTTCCAAACATCTATGTCATGTAGCATTTGCAATGCTTTGTTTGTTGATTCTCTTGGTAATTTTTTTTTTTTAGGCATATCTAATAGAAAACATTTTAAACTAAGAGAATGTTTTATCAACACAAAAAATATGCTTAATATTCTTATAATGATATTAGGTGCAAAATCACCAATAGTACAACTTAAAAATTGAAGTGATGAAAAAGAATCACTTCTTATTTTACTTATAATGTTGTTGTTTACGTTGTTATAAAATAATCCCTCCAACTAAAAACCAACACAGTTAAATACATAATTAGATTAAAATTTCTGAATTAGTGATACATTTAATGTACATACAAATCTATTTATAATACAAGATTTATATTTATGCATAATAACTTTACATCAATATACATCTAAAATACATAATATAAATAACATAACATACAAATAAAAAAACCTCTAATTTTTAATTGTTCATTCTTTTCTAATACTATTATTAGTTTTAAGCATGCAATTGGGATAATAGTTACATAAAATCACCTTGTTTGAAAATCCATAAAATAGATCTACATTCAGGTTCCACATTCGTGTGTATTTATACTCCATTTCTTTCTCAACAATATTTCTACCCATGTCTTGTAGTTGATCATGTATTCTTATAATTTTATCTTTGTCTATTTTTACCAATGATTGGTAAATCAATGTATTCAATATAACTTCCATATCTTGTTCAAATATATTTTTTTGACTATTGGCCCACATTCGCAATGCTCTTCCTTTTGACATGCCTTGTGGATATACATCACTACTAAAAAAACAACATATGTCCATAAACATTTTCTTCTCTTCATCTTTCAAATTGTCAAAGCTTACTCTTAGTATCTTCCAAATCTTGTAGTTACTATTGTTTTCATCTCCATCCAACTCTCTTCCCCTTTTCAATTTTTGTAGAGCTCGCTCCCAACATCTCAATCTCTTGTTCTCTCTCAAAAATGCTCCCATAACTTTTAGACTCAATGGTAGGCCATGGCAAGCTTTTACAATCTTTTCTCCAACTTCAACTAATTCATTTGGCAAATTTTCTTGGCCACAAGAATGAGTGTTAAATAACTTCATACTTGTTTCTTCATTAAGTTCTTCAATATTTATTATACAAACTTCTTTACCATAATGCTCTATTGTTTTTGAATCTCGAGTGGTTGTAACCAATGTGCTACCATTGCTAGCATATATGTCATCCATAGGCACAACATCTTCAATTTGACTTTGATTCTTCACATTATCAAATACAAAAATGGTTTTGTTCTTCATCAAGAATGATTTCAACATTTTTTGAGCTTCTTCAACATTCCTTGGTTTTGATTTGACTTTGAATTGTTCTAAAATATTGCAAGAAGTTGTGAAGCAATCAACTCCATTTTCAATGCACTCAACAAAGCATGATGCATCATATATGTCTTTTACATCAGCCAACATAGCCTTTGCTATTGTGGTCTTGCCTATTCCACCCATTCCAATAAGACATAATACCTTCATTTTATTCACACATTCTTTTTTTATTCGAGATAAATATTGTTCTCTACCAAATGTATCTTCGTCAAGTAAATCAACCTACAATTAAAAATTCAACCATATATTAACAAAAGAATATTAGTAATAATAATCATAATAATATTTATTTTTTATTCTAATCTAGTTTTATCAACTAATACTCATGAAAAGGTATCTAATCCTGACTATAAGCATATAAGAGTATGTGCCAATACAAAATTTAAGCAATCTAATAAATTCATTACATACTTTCAATAAATTTTTGTACGAGTTTTACCTTTGGCAATTGGTAAAGTATTTGTTGCAATTCTTCATTTTGATGGTAGTTGTTCTTTGATACTCCAAAATATGGTGCATTTGGCACATTCATTCCAACTAAAAACTTACATTTTAATAAGTTCAGTCTTTCACAAATGGTTGCAAACTTTGGCCGATGCAAAGGATTCAACCTCCAACATTCTCTAATAAGCTCTATCAAGTCATCACAATTTGAAGGTAGCTTTAGTCTTTCACCTTTTTCAATTCTTTCTAATATGTCTTTCATGCCAAGAGCATCATAAAATGGATCTTTTTTTGAAAGAATCTTGGAACATATCATCGCAAATGAGTAAACATCAGCCTCAAAAGGACACATTGCCATTGTTTGAAATCTATTTTTTAGTGCCTCTGGAGCCATATATTTAGGAGTACCATAAATATAATTATTCTCTGTGGCTATTGAATTTCTTCCAACTTCAATCTTGGACATTCCAAAATCAATCACTTTCACAATAGCATGTCGAACAATCTTATTTTTAATCTTTGATTCCACAATATTAACCAAAATATTCTCAGGCTTAAGATCACGATGTGCAATGTGCATGTCATGCAAGTAACACATTCCTTTTGCAATTTGATGCATGATGTCAATGAGAAAAATATAAGATACTTCTTTCTCTTCTTTTAACATATTGCTCAAATTGTTTTCCATCAATTCCATTCCAATATACAAATATTCTTTTTTGTCTTTTGTTTCAAAAGACTCAACACTTCCATTAACACTATCTTTCATTGCAAAATAATATGTTATCAAATTTGGATGGCTTATACTTGCTAGAATATTCACTTCTTTAATGAACAACTTATCATATGCAACATCAATTTTTTTAGTTGCACACAAAAGTCCCAACCACTTAGATTTATAAACTTCTCCAAAAGTTCCAGGTTTTCCCTTCACATATTCTATGATTTCAAGACTTGTCATATCTATTGTAAAATTTAAAGCATCCAATTCTCCAATCTCTATGTAGTACAAGTCTTTGTACCTTTGTAATAAGTGCTTTACTGATGCATGATGTTCAAAATCTTCTTCTTTACTTGCATGAATCAACAGCTCATGTAAAAATATAACATCAACTTCTACTTCTTGACATGTAGCAACATTAAAAGTAGCAAATATAATGTCTTCAAATTTGTTAGGATAATGCTTTAAAAGAAAATTACTTGCTATATCACTACAACATTTTAAATCTAATATTAGTTCTCTAAAAGTCTCTTTGTTATTGAATTGGAATATAGCTTCTTCACACCAATTTGGTTTTCCACACTTCTTTACTAAAAAGTAAGATTTATTCATTATAAAAAATAACTCACTTAATAGAAGTCCAAACTCTAATTTATCATTGGTACAAGTCATTAGGTGGTCAAAAACCTTTGTAACATTTTCAATTTTCTTGCACAAATTAGTACATTGATTTCTATTCAACATGTTCTTTTTCTTCAATAAAACCTTGAATGCTCCAATGTAGACTTTAGAACCTTCCCAAGTATCTCCACAAATACCTTGTATGTTTGACATTTTTTCATATTGTTCCATGGTGCTTGAAGATCTTGACATGAAGAGCCCATGTAAATAACCCCAAACCATATATATAAATTTCTTGAATAATTCCAAAAGATATCCCATCTTGATTTTGTAAACTAATAAAATCAATTTCACCTTCTCACCACATGTAGAAAACATGTTAGATGTGTTTAGAATTTCAAAAAATCTTCCCAAACTCTTTTATACAAATTGTTCCACAAACCATACCATTTTTTTATCCAACAAAATGAATCTATACTTCTAAAACCAAACCATCACTTAATTTATGTACATATTTTAATAATCTCATTTCAACCTATGTTAAAAATTACTAATCCTATGTCAAACATCAAAACCTTAAATTACTCAAAGAAATCTACCTAAAAATTTTAAACAAAAATGAAATAATCTACCAACAAGATGCAAAGTTCAAACATTTAAAATATCTATGTAACAAAGTACACAAGTCACTCTAGAGAACTTTTGTCGTAGAGGATACCCAAAGAAGTTAAATTGCAGTTCAACCATCTGCCGCCAACGCAAGGATGACAAGTAAGATTGCCGTTTCTCAAACAGGTTTGAAGAAAATCACATCTCATCGTTCAGATTGCCCGCAAACGTTCCACCACGACTCGCTCAGCGCCGCTTCTCAAATACACATGCACCAGGCGTTGAAGACTACAGCAAAACCTCGAGCGCCTCAAGTGCTCTCCACCAAAAAGCACTTCGTGACATCCATTCAAGCCAGACTGGACCCTCTCCGGCACAGGAAACGGATCAGTCGTGCAGACACGAAATCAGCATCCACACAACGCTCTTGCTCCTCAAACCACTGGGGCTTGACACTACAACCCGACAGGACACCTAGAGGAGAAATAAACTAATACAGGTTACAGGGGCACAAAATCAATGATTTATGGCTATCCCACACTGAAGATTGAAAGGAGAAGTGAGGTATCTCAACAATCATGATACGCGTGGGAACACCGAAAGCCACGCAACGCAATATGCAAGCCCCTCGAAACCTAATACATACCCTAAAGCATACCCTGATGCAGCAACCACTGTGAACCGTACAACGAACCAAAACTCCGCAACCTCCGACAGTGCCAAGCCACGTATTGGTGAATCTCTCTCACCCGACGTAAAGATCCCACAGAGAAATTTCCCTCCGCCTCTGAACACCCCGCAATGCCACAAGCTGCGCCGGCCACCACCAAACCCCTGCACTATCGATAAACCCTAAATAGTGCGGAGACGCGCAATCCCCTCCGGACTCAAAGGCCCTCTGCAAGTCCCACTGGGCCGGGCTGGTGCCCGTGGAGGACTGTTCCGTGGAACATGCCTCCAGTGGATGGGCTTTGTTTTTATATTAGATCAACTTACTACTATTTAATATTTATTTTCGATAAATCAACAATATCATCGTTCAATTACACCTACATTGTCTGGTTGCATTTTCTCTACAGCCTTATTTCCTATCTTTATGTGACATCTTGGTTGAAATGCTGGGGATCTTGTCCTCGTTTTCAGTGCAGTTTTTTTTCTTCTTCTTCTTAGCTTCAGATTGATGCAATGCTTTTGCCTCTTGTTTAGCATAATTCTTTGCATGGATTTGATATCTCTACACCTTGCTTGCATTGGTCATTGGTCGCAAATCCGGCATGATTCTTTGCATATTTTAACTATGGACATTAGTGAAGGTGGTGCATTGTGTTTACAATAATGTGCCAAGTAGCGACATATATATGAGGTTAGGAATAAATTGATGAGACTATTGGCATGTGGATTGCAAAATTTAATGTGGTGATGTTTTTCAATAATTATGCCTCATTTGATGTTTTTCCCATTACATGCCATTTAATGCAATTGCAAGTGATCATCTTGAATTTAATTATAGTTGTTGAAAAAAAAATAGTATTTAATATGTCATAAATTCTTGTGAATATGGACTTTGGATGCCTTTGTTCAAATTAGAAGATGTCATATGTATAGTTTTTTAAGATATGGTTGGATGGCTACAACATGGACAATAATTGTGGCAGAGCTAAGGCTAGAGATATCAACAAGTAGATTTGGATGCATCAAAGTTAAATTATGGATAGAAGCATTGCTAATTGTATAGTTGTGATTCCAAAATATGTTGGTGCATTAGTATTGACTAAAATCAAGTAAAAGATGATGGATGGCAATAAAATAGGACAAATATTGATTAAAGCTTCTATTTGGGAATTAGGATCTTGATCATCTATAATTTGTAAATTATCTATGTATTCAAATATTTGATGTAATGGCACTAGTACAACAATAGTACTTGAATTCTTTAGATAGTAGTATTTTAGTTTAGTTATATTAACAATGGTTGTATGTGGATCATAATAATCTTGATTGATGAGGAGAATTGTGTTATTAGGTAGTATTAATTAGATGCAATAAAAGTAGTGTCATATAGGATTAAATTTTTTGTACTAATTTTAGAATCATAAAAATATCATAAAATTAAATCTTCTTTTTGAAAAGTACATCATGGTTTGTTGGATTTATAATATTCAACTATTTTTATTTGGCTATCAATGATATTTTATTGCATTGTATTACGTAATTCATCAATGTGGTGCATACTTCTATGGAGTAGGTGACTAAAATATTGGAGCAATTTATTTGATAGAAAGCAATAGTTATATGTCCTATATTAACTTGAAGAAGTTGCTTTTTGTGGCATCCTTATATATAACTTAATAGGTCCTTAAGATTATTAATAAACATATATTTTAGTTGACTTGATTTTGTAATTACAATTTTTTCAACATGGTTAATAAAAACTTGGTTAAGGATTTTTCTAATCCATTATCTTGTGGATAATAAATGATAGAGGTATAATATTCAATAATATATTCTTACATAAGGTCATTTATAACTTCGTTAATAAAGTATATGTCTTGATTGAATACAATTTCTAAAGAGCATCTAAAGTAAGTGATAATATTTTTGTAGAAAAAGATTGCCATAATGATGACTAAATTGATACATAAAGCCTTAGCATTTATCCATTTGGTGATATAGTTTGTGATTGCTAAAATATATTTATGCCTCTTGTATGTTGTTAGTTTAATAATGCCAATGAAATATAAGCTCCAACATATGAATGATCCAAGTGGTAAGAAAAAATATAATTGAATCTTTTCTTGATATGAAAAATTTGCAATAGACATTTGAAATGTGTGACAATGATTGATATATTGGTGTACATTGTTGTGTAGAATTGACTACCAATATCCTACTAAAAAGATTTTTTGGATGGTTTTTTCTAATTCTTAGAGCCCTCTTATCATACTTTTGTGTAGTTCTTTGATAATACATTATTGTTATTTCTAAGATATACAAAGTTGCACTATGTTATTTATATTGTATTTCTGAAGATATTGGTTTACATTTGTGTACGATAAGGCTTAGAAAATGAAGTTAATATGGCTCATATTAGTAAATCTTTTGAATGTCTATCTAATTGTGATATATATTATATACAAAGAATGCCAATTGTTATTGATTGTTATGGATTAGGCAGTCATACAACATGCAATGATTAATAGTTGATTTACTAAATATAATAAATTTTAATGATCTACAATAAATTAAAATTTATTTTTTAATAAATTATAATAATTTTTTTTAACAACATATTCTATAGCAAGTATTTCTTACTCAATAGTTGAATTCTATATGATTTAATAATCAACTTGTGTAGGCTATTAGTTTATCAATCTTGCTAGTAGAATTTTGAACAAGCATAATTCCAATTACAATATTAGATGCATTTGTATAGATCTAAAACCTTAAGACCAATTGAAGGCTAATAGTATTGACATATTAATGTATGCCTTTTTGATAGCTTCAAAAGATTGTTGTGCTTCTACAATCAAATGACTCAGATAGTAATAATCTATACAATTTAAAGCATTAATAAAGGTAATAATATGAGCAAAATATTTGTTATAGATGCAATTAAATTGAGCCATGTCAAAATTGTTATATCCCTTTTTGATATTGCAATGGTTGCATATTGAAGATGTCCTTAATTTTGAAAGAATTGGATAATTTTTTTTGTTTATGGACAATATAATATGATATCTCTTTTATAAAGAATAAAAATATATATTTATTTATATTGAAGTTGACACCAAGGATTCAACATGCTTGAAATTTTTTTATAAGTGGTGGATGTAATTGATAACATTGTTGTTTATCATTCTATTATCAAGAAAGATCCAAAATAATTTCTTTAAAAAAAAACAAAATATTAATTCCATTCCTTGTTAGAAAGTCATTGGTACATTTTAGGCTTTGAACGGCATTCTTTTGAACTCAAAAAGTCCCTATTACAATAAAAATGGTGTTTTATTCTTATTGGCATCTACCATTGCTGCTTCATAATATCTTAAAAATTAATCTAAAAAAAAAAAAAAAAAATCATGTTCCATAATTTTGTCAATTATTTTTTCTATATAAAAAAAGTAGATAATTATCTTTTATCAAGAACATGAATCTTGAAGAAAGGAAATCCTCAACACACTCTTGTATCACTAAAAGGAATTAGAAGTCATTCAAAGATGATATAAGATTGAACTAGAATGGCTATTGTCAAAAACAAGAAAACTAGAAAGTCTTGAAACAAGACTAAAGACTAGAAAGGCATTGAAAAGAGTGAAGAGGGCTTCACTCTAGCCTCCATATATACTTTTAACTAGGAGACATGTAGTAATATCCTATAGGACCTTTAAAACATGTTGACTTTACAAGATACATATCTTAACTTGCAAGGTAAGTTTTCTATATATGTCCCACATAATTAGCTTGTTCTACAAGCTATCAATATGTGGTTAACTTGTTGATCAAGTTTCTAACCTACTAATCAACTACAAACACATGTAAAATCAAGCAACGTCTATAAAGTTTCTCTAAAAGGTTTATGAGATTAATCTATTTTTATTTACGTTTATTTATTCCTACCTAATTATATAAGTATTAACTAGAATACTTATATATGTCCATGATATTATCTCCCTTTCTAGGGATAAGTTCCACAAAGAGCAATCTTCATATGTTGAGGAAATCTAAGATACAATGAATTATATTTGCTACATACTCTAATCTTTGTTCTCTTTAAAGATAGTTGATAGGCCTTTTCAGCCATCGATAGTGTCTTATATGAGGGCAAGAAGACCACACTATTATTTAGTTATTATTGAGGCCTTTCTAACTTCTTTCAAATAAAACATTTGGAATACTATCAGGAGTTATTCCTACCTCTAATAAAATCACCAAATATCAAAAGTCTCTTCCAAGCTCGTGATATCAAACATGTTGTATCTTGCCATCTATTTGAGGAACAATATGTTATTCTTGAGGATCTTCATCTCAATTTCATCATCTTGAACTTTGTGACAATTATAATGTTTTATTTAGTAAGTCCACAAATGAAAGCTCTTAGATTGAATTTACTAATTATTGATTTTCTATCTCTTTAATTACAAAAAAGCTACAAAGAAGGATAGAAAATAGAGTGTTATCTAGTTTTGGTCTTTTTCCTTTATTAACAAAAAATTTCTATTTTTTATCTTGGTTTTGATGGATGTCATTGATAAAAGACTTCAACTCTCTTTGGTGCATTTACAAGATTCTTTGATGGCTCCCATTTGTATTCACTAATATCATATCCATGCCAATGAACAAGATATTTCAACCTATTTTGGCACCGCCTTGAGTCATAGACTTCATCTACCTCAAATTCTTAATTATTATCAACTTCAATAGGAAGATGTGACATTTGTCTTTTTTTTGAGATATTTACTATCTTATATGGCTCAAAAAAAGATATATAAAATATAAGGTAGATCTTCATAGACTCTGGTAGATATAATTGATAAGCAACATGATTGATTTGTTCATAAATAAGAAAAGGTCCCAACCTATGATAGTCCAACTTATCACATGGACAAGTAATCTTGATATTGCGATGAAAAAATCATACCTTATCACCTACGTTGAATTATAGTTGTTCTATGCGATAGGCATATGCTGTCGTATTGCATAGATTTCTATTTGAGAATACACTAGGTACTTAGTTGTAGAGAGTTTAGTTTTAACTTATTGGCCAAGCTCCAATAAGTTATTTAACTTTAAAAATAGAAGACAAATAAATACTACAATATCAAAAAGATATTATATTAATAAATCTTTTTATATTTAAAAAGGTTCATACATAAGGCTTTCTAAAATATCTAGAAATTTTCAAACATTCTTGGCTATACCAAATCATATCTAATCATTTGTTGGTATATTAGGTTTTTAATAACTTCAATAGAAATCCACAATTTCCTTTCAAAAACTCATCTTTATACAAAATATCAACCATAGCTCCATATATCTATCTTCAACATATATATAAAGTCTTGGCTCCCAAAATACTCTTTTACTTTGTATAAAATGCTTAAGTTATAATAAAATCCCTTCAAAATATAATATTCCTTCAAAGGATTTCTTCTTTCCAAACTTTAAAAAATTCATATTTCTTGATCCAACCATTCAAATTTTTTCAAATTCATGGATATTATAGAATTCATCTTTAAGCTCTACTTTACAAAAATTCAATTGTAAATTTGCTAGTGATCGTTTGGCATCTTAAAAATCCTAGCAGGTGCTCTAAAATCCTAATTCACAAGCACCTAAGTACTATTTTCTTCATATCTTGCAAACCTGAAGCTTTTTGAGGTAGTAATCTATCCACATCCTATAATCAATAAAAATCTATTAATATAGCTCTTACCATGTTGTCTAGTATATTAGCATTAAATATATAAATATATTATTTTCACATAATAGCCAAACCACAGCATGACACCGCGTTGGTCATTTGTCATTCTTGATCTTCCTTTAATTGTATCTTCATTGTTGCATGTAGCTCTGACAAATGATTTGATAAATCTTCTATCATAGGATTATCAACTTTTAAAAAGTCAAAAGTATCAAGTTATGGCTGATAACTATAATTGGTAAAAAAAGATGTTTTTTGAGTAGAAGAATATATCAAATTATTGTATACAAACTTTGCCAATGGTAAAAAGTTGTCCAATCATTTTGATGATAATTGATAGTACACCTCAAATACTGCTCTAGAACTTGATTCATTCATTCTGTTTGCCCATGAATTTGAGGATAAAAAGTCCAAGAGAGCTTTATAACTACCTTTAGAATTTTGAATAGGGTTCTTTAAAATCTTAATACAAATTGAGTCTCCTTATCCGATATAATATCCTTTGGCAATCCATGATAGCAATAGATATTGTCAAAGAAAAACTTAGTTATTTCTTCACCTGAAATAGATTTTATATATGATATAAAAAGTACTATTTTGGTGAAGTGATCTATGATTACAAATATAAAATCATATGAACTTGAACTTAGAAGATTTATAATAAAATCCATAGAAATAAAAGACCATGGTTATTTGGATTTAAGCAATAGTTCAAGAAGTCCATAGAATCGATGATGAGGAGTTTTTGATCTTAAACAAAGTCTTTTATTGCCTTCCACATTTGCAACCACCAAAAATCTCTAGATATAAGCTCTAAATTCTTGTTGTATTCAAAATGTCATGTTGCAAGAAAGTCATGACATGCTTGAAGAACACGTAAATATACTTTTCTTTTTAGAACATATATGCGTCCTTCAAAATATAGTAGGTTGTTCTTAAATTTGAACTTTGAAACATCATGAGACTTGAAAGAAAAATTATTAATATCATGAACAAGAGGATTAGAGGACATACTTGATTGAATTTATTTGATAAAGGTCAAATCAATAATCAATGTTGATTTCATTGCTTAAAGATGAAAATGCTCTAGATTCAAGAAGATTGTTTTTTGTTGATTAAAAGATATAATTTTTTCCTTTGATATAAAAATATAAATTTTTTATATCATTGATAAATTTTTTTTCTAGATAAAAATATCTAGAAAGAGCATCTGATAAGCCTTATTGTTTTTCAAATCATAATATGATTTTGAAATCAAATCTTGATAATGATATGCTCCAATGGACTTAATAATGATTTCAAACATGTGTCGATAAGAAATACTCGAGGTTCTTGTAATCTATATATACTGTAATTGGACTTGAAGCACCTTCTAAATAATGATGCTATTCTTAAAATGAATCTACAATTACAAGAAGTTCTTTGTCATGGATCTCATAGATAATCTTGACTATTGAAAATTTCTTTGAATGAAAAGCTACTGAATAGAGTTTGTCATTTGTTCCCATTTGTGATAATACTACATCCAAGGCAAAGTTTGATACATTTGTTTCCATAAAGAATGCCTTAGAAAAGTTGACACAATATAAAGTTGGTGCAAAAGCAAATTCTTTTTTTAAAGCAACAAACGATACTTTGGCTTCTTTATTCCACCTAAATTTGTCTTTACAAGTCAAACATGTAAGTGGAATTGCAACTTGAAAAAAGTTTTTGATAAAGATTCAGTAATAATTGGCAAAGCCCAAAAAGTATTATACATCTTTTATTATTCTTGGGATCTTTCAATCTATGATAGTTTGGACTTTCTTTGGATCCATCATAAGGCCTTCATTAGAAATGATGTATCCCAAAAAAACAACTTAAATAGTATGGAATATACACTTTTTCATCTTCTCATGTAATGTTACATCTCTTGGTTTTTATAATACATAATGAATATGAAATTTATGCTCTTCTATGTTCTTAGAATAGATTAAAATGTCGTATAAATAATAGATAAAAATATCATCAAGAAACTCACAAAAGATATTATTTATTAAATGTTGAAAAGTACCTGGTGTATTTTTAAGTCCAAAAGGTATGACATTATATTCAAAATGTCCATACTTAGTTCAAAAATCAGTCTTCCAATCATCTTCTCCTTTAATGCAAACTAAGTTATATGCTTCTTGTAGATCTATTTTTATATAGATCTTTGCTTGATTTAATTTATAAAAAAATTTTAAAATCAAATATAGAGGATACCTATTCTTGATGGTGATCTTATTAAGTCCTAGATAATCCACATACATTCGGAGAGATTTGTCTTTTTTCTTCACAAATAAGATAGAAGCGCCAGTTAGAGATTTAGAATGGTGTGTAAAGTTTTTAGCCAAGTTTTCATCGATGTATTCTTTGAGTACAACCAATTCATTTTGTGATAGGCTATAGATTGGTCCAAATGGTGGTTGAGTTCCTTCTTGAAGATCAATAGTATAATCATAAATATGATACTCTAGAAGAATATTTGCATTCTTGTTTTCAAAAATATCTTAAAAATCTTGATATTGATTGAGAATACTACTTGATATCTTCTCACCATCAACAATGGATGTGGCTTATATAGCAAAATATGGCCTTTTATTTGTAGCATGCATGAAAGCTCTTGCACATACTAATAAGAATTTGGATGTATTAGATTTATAGATTTTTACTTGATTAGCAGGACCTTAGGCTAAACTATGGAAAAAATCAAGATTACAAGAAATCTAATCTATTTAAGGGTTATATCTTTTTAATTACAATAATCTTAAAATAATTGGATTAAAAAGAGATTTAATTATATTAAATATTATTAAACTATTGTGACTACTAGTTGCTACTTCTATCAAAATAATTTCATGTGTAACATTTTCAAAAGACAATAAACATCCATCTATTACTTCTACATGTATAAGTTTGATTTTCTTAATTAAAGATATATCTTGTATTTTTACAAAGTCTTCATCTATAAAACATGCTAAGGCTCCTGAATCCAATAAAGCTAAGACTTTTTGATTTTTTGGTCCTAAATAGACTTCTATTATAAAATAAGATGAAGAATTGGAAGAGAGAATATGACCTTTACAAGATGTTGCATATGATTCCAACTGCATAGTCTTTATTGTAGCTGGAACAACTCATTTACTGACATATTGTCTTCTTTGGCAATTGTGCTTCTCATTTTGTAATTGTGTTGTTTCTATAGATAATATTGAGCAGTATGTTTAGCTTCTCTACAATATAAGCATAAGCCTTCTTGATGTTATTGATTCTTTTTTTACTTTGTGAGGAGTTTAAAACATACCGTATCAATTTGTATTGGTTCTAGCTTTGATAAATAAGTTTTTGAAAACTTAAAAGCTGTCGTCATTATTTAATTTGTTCTTTTTTAACCATATCTTTATTCTTGACATCTTTCAAATAATCAATTGTCACATACAATGGCTTCAACAATAAATTGTTCTAAAGATTCTACCTTTGGTATTGTTAGTAACAAGGCTTTGGCATTATCCTTCAACCCATATCAAAATTGATTAATAAGGGCTTTGTCATTTCAGTCCACATTGCAAGCAAGGTTTTGGAATTCAACAGCATATATGGTGGTTAACCATGATCTTTGCCGTAAAGATAAGAGCTTGGTCTTTATTATTCTTTCTCAATCACTTTTTCCAAATGTAGCCATAAATACTTCTAAGAATAAATTCAAATCATAAAGAAGTTACAAATCTTTTTCCATTAAAGTTGTAAATCAAGAGAAAATACTTCTTCATAGAAGTACACCTATGAATTCAACTTGAATAAATCCATGAAAGTATTGGAAAGGATGCAACTTTAAATAGAGCTTGACTTGTTACAAAAATCCTCAAAATTTTGATCTTGTTCCATCAAACTTCTCAAGCATGCTAATTCTTGTCCTCGTCATACTTGTAAAAGCAAAACTTTCTAGATTTGGTTGTGAAATTAATCTACTTGCTTCTTTCAACTACATAATTTCTTGTCATAGACTTTGAACTTCTTTCATGGGCATATGTATAGTACCTCCATGATTCATATTGGAAATATGTGAGATTTTTACTTTCTAGAATATTGACAAGCTCATTAAGATCTGTAATAGTTATAAATCTATTCTCACTTCCAATGAGAGTAGTATCTATAATCTTTTCTTCCATAGACAATTCAAATAAATTCAAAAGTTAAATTAGAGGAGGATAATTTGAAACTTGTAATAAAAATTTCTACAAAGAGGGATAATCCACTCTTTTTAAAAAAAATATCAGTGTTAGAAAATAAGATTTTTTATTTAAAGGTAAATAGTCCGCAACCTTCAAAATACAATAATAGAAGTGGAATAATCTACTCACTTCTAAAACAAGATAAAAATAATATATTAGCACTCTTGTCAAACTATCAAAGACATGTATCTTGAAGAAAGAAAATCTTCAACACATTCTTATATCATTGAAAGGAACTAGAAAGATATTCAAAGATGATATAATATTAAACTAAAATAAGTATTATCAAAAACAAAAAGACTAGAAAGTCTTGAAATAAGACTAAGGACTAGAAAGGCATTGACAAGAGTGAAAAAGGCTTCACTCTTGCTTCTATATATACTCTCTAACTAGGAACTATATAGCAATATTCTATAGGACCTTCAACACACATTGACTTTGCTAGTCACATGTCTTAACTTGCAAGGAAAGTTATCTATGTATTTATTACATAATTAATTTCTTCCACAAGCTTCACACGGAGTCAACTTGTTTTATAAGCTATCAATACATAGTTAACTTATTGAGCAAGTTTTCAACCTACTAACACATTTAAAATCAAAACCACATCTATAAAGCTTCTAGGAAACTTTTCTAAAAGACTTTATGAAATTAATCTATATTTACTTACTTCTATATAATCATATAAGTAACTATTGGAATAAATGTATATGTTCATGATAACAACACATGATTGTACAAAGTCTTTAAATTCTTTTTACATTTGAAGCCACCAAAAAAATTTAGATATAAATTTTAAGGTCTTATTATATTCAAAAATAAATTGCAGTTAATAAATTTTGGCAAGCTTAAAGAGCATGTAGTTATGCTTAATTTTTTGGAATATATAAGCATTATATAAAATAAAGTAGATTTTTTTAAACTCAAATTTAGAAGTATTATGATATTTAGATAGATTATTTTTAATATTAATAATAGAAGATTTTAGGATCTATTTAATTGAACTTGATTAAAAAAAATTGAATCAATAATCAACTTTTATTTTATTGCTTAAAAATAAAAAAATTCTAATTTCAAAAAAATAGTTTGTTGTTTATTAAAAGTTTTATTTTTATTTTTATTTTTGGTATAAGATAAAAATATTTGAAAAAGAAATCTAACAAACCTTATTGTATTTTTAATGAGTAAGTAATCTTAAATTTAAACCTTAACAAAGGCATGCAATGATGGACTTATCAATAATTTAAAAGACATATTGACATAAAATACACAATTTTTTTGTAATTTATACAAATAATTATTAAACTTAGAGCGTCTTCCAAATAATGGGGCCATTTTTAAAATGAATCCACAATTGCACAAAGTTCTTTGTTATAAATCTCATAATTGATCTATATTATTAAAAAAAAATTCAAATAAGAAATTAGTGGATGTAGTTTTTTTATTTTTTCCTATTTTCAACTATATTATACTCAAAACAAAGTTTGATGTATCTATTTCCATAAAAAAATACCTAAAAAACTTTGATGCAATACAAAATTAGTACAAAAATAAAAGTTCTCTTCAAAGCTTCAAATATTACTTTTTTTCTTTATTCTATTTAAATTTTTTGTTATAAGTCAAATGTATAAGTATAGCTTCAACTTAAAAAAGCTTTTGATAAAAATTCAATAATAATTATAATTTTTTAAAGAATATTCTATATTTTTAATTATTTTAAAATCTTCTAAATCATGAAAGATTAAATTTTTTTAAGATCCACCATGAGGCCATCATTTAAAATAATATATCTTAAGAAGTTAACTTGAGTTGTGTGGGATATATACTTTTTTATCTTAGCATATAGTCTTATATCTCTAAATTTTTATAACACACAATAAATATGAGGTTTATCTCTTTTGTATTTTTAAAATAGATTAAAATGTTGTCTACATAACGAACAAATAAAACTATCTAAAAACTCTTAAAAAATATCATTCATTAGATGTTAAAAAGTAACAAATATATTTTTAATTTCAAGAGGCTTAATATTATATTTGCAACACCTATTCTTGATTCAAAATATAGGTTTATATTTATCTTCTTTTTTAATGTGTATTAGGTTGTATGCTCTTTATATATTTCTTTTTGAATAAATCTTGACTTGATTCAATTGATTAAGAAATTTTAATATCAAAAGTAAAGTATATCTATTTTTTTATGGTGATCTTCTTGACTCTTTGATAATCCACATATATCCACAATGATCCATCATTTTTCTTCATAAAAAAGTTAAAAGCTCCTATCAGAGATTCCAAATAGTAAATGAAGTTTTTAGTCAAGTTCTTATCAATATATTCTTTCAGTACATCAATTTTAATTTTTTATAAGCTATAAATTCGTTCAAATGGTGGTTGAGCTCATTTTTGAAGATCAATTAAGTAATCATATAGGCAATGATCTAAAAGAATACTTGTATTTTTTTTCAAAAAAGGTATAAATAATCTTAATATTTATTTAGAATATTATTTGTAATCATTCCACTATTAAATATGGCTATGCATAAACAGCAAAAGATAATATCTTTTTTGCTATATGCATAAAAGCTCTTGCAACTACCAATAAAAATATGGACTTATAAATTTCTATTTGAACAATAAATATCTAAGTTATGCTATGAAAAAAAACTAAGATTATAAAAAATCCAATCTAT
The DNA here is from genome assembly GCF_059467195.1 of Physcomitrium patens. NCBI lineage: Eukaryota > Viridiplantae > Streptophyta > Bryopsida > Funariales > Funariaceae > Physcomitrium > Physcomitrium patens. The sequence goes on along the minus strand of NC_143427.1, from coordinate 3,993,707 downwards.
TTAAAGATTATATTACTATAATTATAGTAAATCTAAAATAAATAAGTTAAATAAATATCTAATAATATTAAATATCATCAATCTATTATGATCATTAGTTACTATATCAAAATAAATATTTCAATAAATAACATCTCCAAAAGACAACCATCTGTAACTTCTACATGAGTTCACTTAGTTTTCTTGAATAAAGATATTTCTTATTTTTTAATAAAACTTTTATTTATGAAATAAGTCTAGAATCTTGAATTTAGTAAAAAAACAAATTTGTAAATTTTTGGTCTTAAACAAACATCTATTATAAAGCAATCTAATTGATTTGAGGAGAGAATAAAACCTTTAGTAGATGTTGCATAAAATTCCAACCACATGATCTCAATTGTAGCTAGACAAACCTCTTTTCCAACACATTTTCTTTTTTGTTCACAATGCTTCTCATTTTGTGATTATATTGCTTCTATCGACAATGTTGAGTTATATATTTACATTCTTTGTAATACAAGCTCAATCTTTATTAATGAAGTTAAGTATTTTCTTACTAAATAAAAGTTTTAAAATATATTATATTAATTTGCATAAGTTTCAGCTCTATTACTGAAGTTTTTGAAAATTTAGGAATTGTCATCATAACTTGTCTTGTTCTTCTCCAACAAAATTTTATTTTTAGGCGTCTTTGAAAAAATTGATTTTTGCATGCAATAACTTGAATAATAAATAATTTTAATGAGTTTGATTTTGGCATTATCAATAATAAATCTTAAATATTATCTTTTAATACATATCAAAATTGATTCATAAAGACTTTGTCATTCTAATCCACATTGGTGTAATATGTAAAACTTTACTTAAGAATATGCCAAGTACTTGGCTATAGAAGGTAAATTAGGAATTACAACAACTATGTCATAATAATTCTAATAGAATCCTAAATAAATTCTAATTAAATATTATAATTTTAATAAAAGTCTTAATAAAATCTAAAAGAAGTGTTAAAAAAATATTAAATAATAAAAATAAAGAAAAAATAAAAAGATAATAAAAATAGAAAATTTAAAGAAATAATAAAAAATAACTTTGAAAATATTAAAAATAAAAATCTTTAGTAAATCTTAATTAAATCCTAATAAAATCTTAATAAAATTTGAAAAAATATTTATCAAATCTTAACTAAAACCTAAAATCTAAATCTTAAATCAAATCCTAATCAAATCCTAATCAAATTATAAATCCTAAATAAATCCATAATAAATTCTATACTTGATAAAAACCTTAATAACTAATAATTTCATTATAGATTTTGAATCAAAATTTGTACACATTTTAATTATTTAATTAAAAATAATTTCGAAAAATTTCAAAAAGTTTTATTTTACCAAATAGAAGATAAATGTCATAATTCACTTGAATATTGATCAACCTTCTTCTCAAACCTTGATGTTGATCTTTCAATATCAATACCTCTTAGTTTCACCATTTAATTGCTTTTAAACTTTTAAAAATTATTAGCAATTAAGTCTACTACTAGTTTGCAAAATTTTATCTCAATTCAACTATCAGGTTCTTGCAAATCTTAGAAATCCTTATTGATCTTCTAAATTCTAATTTCCAAGAGTCTAGTACCTTTGAATTTGAATAATCTTTAAATGAAACTATCAATTAAGCTCAAATTATATATATATATATATATATATATATATATATATATATTAATATAATTATATAATCACAAATTTTTATTAATAGATTAAATATGAATCTTACAAAATTTTCTAAAATATAAAATCTTTATATTTTTTAAAATACCTAAGTCACTTCAAAAAAAATTCTAACTTTGCAATGCTTATATAAATATATTACAAATTTAAATCACTCAAAATTAATGCTCAACGATCTTTGCTCTAAATAACTCTCAAATTCTACTCTTTCATTTGCAAAAAAACCTTAGAACTACCAAAGGTGTATGATTTTGTACTTCAAAGTTTGATTTTGATTTGGATTTACAACATGTCTTTTTTAGATATTAATTTTTGATTCTTTAGGATTGTTTTTGCTAAAAAAAATATTCTTGAATTTTTTCTAACTATGCCAATAATTTTTATTTTAATCTTATTTTATTTTATTTATAGCCGTAAAAAATAAATAAAAGTCTTTTTTACAAAAATAATAATATGAAGACTAAAAGTTTGTAATACATCTTTATCTTTTATCCATATTTTTTTATTATAACTTTTAACTAAGCCTTTCTATAATACAACCTATATAATTATCTTTTATCATATAGTCATATTACAACACAACATTATTGCAAGCAAGGCTTTAGAATTTGGCAACATATATGATGGTTGAATGTAATCTTTGTAATAAAGAGAAGAGTTTGGTTTTTGCTACCTTTTTAAATTATTTTTTCTAAATATGGCCATAAAAATATTTTGAAATGAATTTAGATTATAGAAGAGTCATAGATTATTTTTTATTAAAAGTACAAATAAAAAGAAAGTACTTCCAACTAAAAGTACGCTTCTAAATCTAACTTGAATAAATCCATCTAAGTATTGAAAAAGATGTAACCTTAAATAGAGTTTAAAATCCTTGACATTTTGATCTTGTTCTATCAAAATTTTCTAGTATATTGATCTTTATCTCTTTTATACTTGTAGTAATAAAAATTCTTAACTTCAATTTAGAAGTTGATCTGCTTGCTTCTCATTACTACAGAACTTCATGGTATTGTTAAATTTTGTAAATTCTTACTAGAGAATGCATTAGGCACCTAGTTATAGAAAGTAAATAAAAAAGTCCAATACAAGATCCTAACAAGTCTAATAGAATCTTTAATAAATTCTAATTAAATCTTAATAAACATAATCAAATTTTAATCAAATTAAAAAAATAAAAATAAAATACTAAAAATAATATAAAAAATTATAAATTAATCTTTAAATATATATATTAAAAATAGAAATATTAAAAAAGAATAAAGAATATTTTATAGTATTAAAATTAAAAATCCTACATAAATCCTAATTAAATTCTAATATAACTCTAAATAATTCTAAATAAATCCTAATAAAATTCTAACAAATCTAAGTAAATCCAAATGAAATCATAAAAAATCTTAGATAAACCATCACCAAACTTTTATCAAATATTAATAGATCCTAAACAAACCTTAAATAAATTCTAATAAATTCTAAAATAATCATAAAAAAATCTAATGAAATTGTAATTAAATCTTAATTCAATATTAATATATCTATAATTAAATTCTAAAAAATCTAAAAAATCTAAAAAATCCTAAGTAAATTCTAACTAATTTATATGCAGATTTAAAATCTTAATAAATATAAATTGAATTTTTGATTTTAACTAAAATTTTACTCACAATTTAAATCACAAGAAAATAATAGACATACAATTTTTGAAAAAAATTAGACTTATGAATTGAGAAAAAATACTCCTAAAACTCTCTAATATTGGTTGTCTTTCTTTTCTAATCTGAATGTTGATTTTTCAACAACAATTTTTCTTTGCTGAATTCTTGAATTTCTATATAAAATAGTAAAATTGTAGATACATAAGTCAAAAATGATCTTACAAAATTTTGCTTTAATTGAACGAGCAGATATTTTAAGATTGCAACAACCTTCATTGATCTTAAAATTCAAATACTTAAGACTCCAATCTAATAAAATTTTCATATCCTTCAATCTAATCATTTAATTAATCTTAAATTTATAAAATATATTTAAGACAAGCATAATTATAAGTACACAAAATTTCACTTGTAAATTTTTTATAATACTTATAAATTTTTAAAATATGTAAGCTTCTTTTTATTCCTCAAAATTTCAAAACTCTAAATACACCTTGACTTTGAAAAGCTATCAAAAACTTGAAATTATCCAATTCTTTTCAAATCAATGCCTATACAACCATTTTTTAAAATTCTTTTTTCTAACCACATTCTTCAATTAGTAAAAAAAATCCAAAATATCAAAAAAAATATAAATATATATATATATATATATATATATACATATATATTTTAATATAATAAAATAGAAGTAAATAAAAGTATGTAATAAAATAGAAGATCTAAAAAACAAAAGTCAAGGAATTAAGAAAAAAATTAATGTTAGAAAATTAAATAATTTATTTAAATATAAATAACTTGCAATCTTCAAGACACAACAATAAAAGTGGAGTAAACCACTCACTTCTAAAACAAGACAAGAACAATGAGTTAACATTCTTGTCAAACTATTTACATTCAAATTATTTATATTTAAATAAATTATTTTATTTTCTAATACTAATTTTGTTTTCTTAAAGAGGGTGAATTATCCTTCTTTTGACATTAGAGGTTATGGATTATTCTTATCTAACTTGACTTATGGATTTGCTCAAGTTGCTTGAAATAAATGAAAAAATTATAGATGCTTTACTTAATGGAAGTGAAAATAGATTTTCAACTATTACAAATCTTCATGAACTTGCTAACACTCTTAGGATGGAAATTTCATGCATCACTAGTACCAACCATAGAAACTTTAATCCTACACCTATAAAAGAAGTTCATAATTTGCATCAAAAATTTGTTTAGTTGAAAAAATTAAGTAAATCAACATCAAAATTAAATCCAAGAAGTTTTGCTTCTATAAGTATAATAGAGATAAGGATTAGTATGTCTAAGAAGTTTGATAGAATAAGATCAAAATTTCAAGGATTTTTGCAACAAATTAAGTTCTATCAAAGATTGCATCTCTGCTAATACTTTCATGGATTTATTCAAGTTGGATTCATAAGTGCACTTTTATCTAAAAGTGCTCTCTCTTGGTTTGTATTTTTAATAGAAAAGAATTCACAACTCTATTATGATTTGAATTCACTCCTAGAAGTGTTTATGGCCACATTTAGAAAAAGTGATTGAGAAAGAGTAGAAGAAATCAAGCTCTTATCTTTATGACAAGGATCACAATTAGTCACCATATATGCTACTGAATTCCAAAACCTTACTTACAATATAGACTAGAATGATAAAGTCCTTATCAAAAAAATTTAATATGGTTTGAAGAATAACTTCAAGGATTTATTATTGATAATGCTTAAAGCAGAATCTTTGAAACAATTTATTATTAAAGCTATTACATGTAATAATGAATTTTTTGAAAGGCTTTAAAAATAAAGATTTAGTTGGAAAAAAACAAGTCAAGTAATGATGGTAATTCCTAAGTTTTTAAAATCTTATTCATTAAGGTTGGAACTAATATAAATTGATATGATATATTTTAAACTACTTATTGAGAAAGAAAAGACTCATGATTGTAAAAAAGATTTATACCTATATTATAGAAAACCCAAACATACTATTCAACATTGTCCAAAGAAACAATACAATGATAATATAAAGAATATGGTTGCGAAAGAGGACAATGTATTAAAAAATAAAATTTTCCAACTACAAGAGGGATCATGGGGTTGAAATCTTATATAACTCCTAGTAAAGGTCTTATTCTCTCTTCAAATCTCTCACCTTATTTTATAATATAAGTTTATATAGGATAAAAAAATTACAAAAGTCTTAGCCTTATTGGATTCAAGAGCCTGAGCTTGTTTTATAGATGAAGACTTTGTCAAAAAATAAGATATATTCTTAATTAAGAAAATAAAACATATGCATGTAGAATTAATAGATGATCATTTATTATCTTCTAAGGATATTATATATGAAACTATTCTTGTAGAAATAGTTATTAGAAATCATAATAGTTTAGTTATATTAAATATGATTAGATTTTATTTTAATTCAATTATTTTAGGATTATTGTGATTAAAAAGGTATAACCCTCAAATAGTCCAAATTTCTTGCAATCTTGATTTTTTCTATAATTAAGGCTAAGATCTTATTAGGCTAGTAGAAACCCATAAGATTGATACTTCTAAAATATTATTGGTAGATGCAAGAGCTTTCATACATATTGCAAAAAATAGATCAATTTTTGTTATATACACCATACCTATTGTTGATAGAAAAAGATTTTAAGTAGCAATCTAAGCTAATATTAAGATTATTAAGATATTTTTGAAAAAAAAAATATAGATATTCTTCTAGGGCATTGTCTTTATGATTGTTCTATCAATTTTTAAGGAGCTCAACCACTATTTGGACCAATCTATAGCCTATCATAGAATGAGTTGGTAATATCCAAGGAATACATTAATGAAAATTTGGCTAAAAAATTTATATGTCATTTTAAATCTTAATTGAGACTCTTATCTTATTTGTAAAGAAAAAATATGGATCTCTGTGGATGTCTAAAAGATATTGAAGATTCAACAAGATCACCATCAAAAATAAGTACCTTCAATCCTTGGTTTTAAGACTTTTTAATCAATTGAATCGAGCAAAGATCTATTCAAAAATAGATCTATGAAGAGCATATAATCTGATATTTATTAAAGAAAGAAAAAAATAGAAAACTAAATTTTAAACTAGGTATGGACATTTTGAATATGATTTCATGCCTTTTGGACTCACAAATATACTAGTTGTTTTTCAGCAACTAATGAATGATGTCTTATCTGAGTTTCTTAATGATTTTATTGTCTGTTATTTAAATGATATTTTGATATATTCTAATATCACAAAAGAGTATGAAGTTTATGTTTGCTGTATGTTATAAAAATTAAAAGATACAAGATTATATGCCAAGATGAAAAAGTGCATATTTTATATTACTCAAGTTGACTTCTTAGGATACATTATTTCAAACAATGGTCTTATGATGGATCCTAAGAAGATCTAGACTATCATGGATTAAAAGATTTTAAAAATAATCAAAGATATATAATATTTTTTAAAATTTATCAATTATTATTAAATCTTTATCAAAAACTTTTTTTGAGCTATAGCTCCTCTTACATACTTGACATGTAAAGACAAACTTGAGTAGATGAAATAAGCTAAAGCATCTTTTGAAGCTTTAAAAATAACATTTATTTGTGTATCAATCTTATATCACATTGACTTTTCAAAGGTATTCTTTATAGAAACAAATGCATCAAATTTTGCCATAGCTATTATTTTATGACAAATGGGAGCAAATGATAATTATATATTCTAAAAGAAAAAGCACAATTATTTGTTCTTTAAGTTTATCATGATTTTTTTTGGCAACAAGATATTTTGGATATAATAAGACTTTGAAGCTAATATCAAGAGATTTTTAGTGGCTTCAAATGTTGAAGGCAATTAAATACTTTTTACAATCATGTGATATTTCTTCAAGATCAAAAATTTCTCATCATTGGTTTTATAGACTTTTTCAGCCATTACCTATTTTGAAACAATCATGATCTTCTATTTCTATGGATTTTATTGTGAATCTTTTAGTCTCAAGGTGGTATGATTTTATATTCATGATATGAGATTGTTTTATCAAAATAGAAAAATTTATATCATATACAAAATTTATCACAAATAAAAAAATGGCTAAATTTTTTTTTGACAACATTTATTGCTATCATAGATTATCCAAAGATATTATATTGAATAAGAGGGCTTTATTTGTATCAAGATTTTAAATAATCATTTTTAAGATTTTAAAGATAGATATAAAGTTTTCTTTGACTTTCCATCATCAAACTGATGAGTAAACAAAACAAGTGAATTAAATTCTAAATCAGTACTTGAGGTGTACCATCAACTATCATCAAAATGATTGGACAATTTTTTTGATATTCATAGAGTTTGCATATAATAATTTGATATATTTTTCTATTCAATACTTTTTTTGATTAATTATGATTATCATTTATAACAAGATAATTTTAACTTTTTAAAACTTGATAATCTTGTGACAAAAGATTTAGCAAATCCTTTGTCAAAGCTATATGCAATAATAAAGATGTAGTTTAAAGAAGCTCAAAAAATAACAAAAGATCAATGTAGATGCTTATCACAAGGAATAATCATAATTCAACGTGAATACCAAGATATGGCTACTTCATTACAATATCAAGACTACTCATCCTTGTAATAAGTTGGACTATCATAGGTTTGAACCTTTTCTTATTTGTGAATAAATCAATCTTGTTGCTTATTAATTATATCTACTAGAATCTATGAAGACCTATCTCATATTTTACTTGTTTCTTTTTGAGCCATATATGACAATAATAATCTTAAAAAGAAGACAAATTTCACGTCATTTTTTAGAAATGAATAATAATTAAGAATTAAAGGTGGAAGAAATTTTAGATTTAAGGTAGCACCAAAATATAGTAAAGAAAGTTGATGCTTTTTATTGATAACATCCATCAAAATCAAGATAAAGAATAACTAATCTTTGCTATAAAAGAAATAAGATACAAAGAAGATATTACTCTATCTTCTAATTTTTTGTATAACTTATATATATTTGTAACACTAAAAAGATAAAAAATCAGCAACCAATAGATTCAACTCAACAACTATTACTTATTGACTTACTAGACAAGATATTGTAATTTTCACAACCTTCAAGATGACATAATTAAGATGAAGTTCTTCAAGAATAACATGTCCTTTCTCAAATAGATGGTAAAATATAATGTATTTGGTATCATGACCTTAGAAGAAATCTTCAATATTTAGTGATTTTATTAGAAGTAGAAACAATTCCTAATGGTGTTTCAAATATTTCATTTAAAGTGAGTTTTAAAGGCCACAACAATGATCAAATAATAAGATAATCTACATGCCATAGTATGGGACACTATCAATGGCTGAGAGGATCCATCAACCATCTTCAAAGAAAACAAAGATTAGAGTATGTGGCTAATATAATTTTCCACATCTTAAATTTTCTCAACATATGATGATTGCTCTTTGTGCAACTTGTTCCTAGAAGAAAAGCTAATGTCACAAACATATATATTTATTCTAACATTTATTTATATGATTAAATAGAAATAAATAATATTAGTTTTATTTCATAATATTTTTTAGAAAAGCTTCTTAAAAGCTTCATAGATGCTATTTGGCTTTACATGTATTTGTAGTTGATTGGTAGGCTAAAAACTTAGTCAATAAGTTAACCACGTATTGATACCTTATAGAACAAGCTAACTATGTAGCACACATATAGAAAACTTGCCTTGTATGTTAAGATATGTGTCTTGCAAAGTCAACATGTTTTTGTCCTATAGGACATTGCCACATAGCTCCTAAGTAATAGTATATATGGAAGTAAGAGTGAACCCTTCTTCATACTTGTTAACACCTTTTTAATCTTTAGTCTTGTTTTAAGATCTTTTAGTTTTCTTATCTTAAATAATAGTCATTTTAATTTAATATTATATCATCTTTGAAGGATTTTTTAATCCTTTTGAAAGTCATAAGAATATATTGAGTATTTCTTCTTTTGAAATTCATATCCTTGACACAAAATTCCTATTGTTGTATTACATAAAGTCTTGCTTGAAAATACACCAAGTACATGGCTGTGGAAGATAGAATAGAAATTGCAACAATAAAATTTTAATTCTAATAGAATATTAAATAAATTCTAATTAAATCTTATTAATGCTAAGCAAGCTTTAATCAAATTCAAAAGAAACTTCACAAAAAGTACAAAAGAAATAATAAAAAATCTTTAAAAAATTCAAAAAAATCCACAATAAACTTTAAAAGAATCTCTAAGAAATTCTAAAGAAATATTAAAATAAATACAAATATATCTTAAATAAATCTCAATCAAGTCCTACTTTAAACTTAGTTAAAATTCTAATAAAATCTAATCAAATTCTAAATCAAATCCTAAATCTTAAAAAAATCTTAAACTCTAAATCCTAAAAAATTCTTAATCAAATCCTAAATCTTAACTCAATCCTAAGCCTAAATCAAATCCTAATCAAAATGTAATCAATTCAACTTAATCCTAATACAATTAAAAATTTCAATATCTATCATTAAATTGTTGATCTAACTTAAAATTTTATATACTTTTTAACAATTAAACTAGCAACAAGCATACAAAATTTGAAGATAATCACACTTACCAAATAGAAAAAAAATCCTAAAATCTGCTCACATGTTGATTGGCCCCCTATTCTAATCTAAATGTTGAACTTTTAGTGCTAATATTTCTTTTTCAAACTATTCAATTATTCTCAAATTTTACATATGTGTAGCAAATCAAGTCTTTTATGCTTATATATAAATTTTACTCTAATTCAATTAGTAGATTGTTGAAGATCTTAAAAATCTTAACTAGCCCTCAAAGTCCAATTTCCAAGACCTCAACCTACTTGAAATTCAATAACTTTCAATTCAATTATTTGATCAAGCTAAAACTTACAACATATACTTCAGACAACTAACCACATAAGTGTTCAAAATTTGAAATATAGATCTACTACCAAATTCACAAAATTCTCCAAAACGTAATATCTTTTTTATTTTATAAATTCTAGAATCACCCAAAACAACTATGACTTTGCAAAGCTCTTACAAAGTCATTACATATTCAAAACACTCATAATTAATGCTTAAAAAAACCTTATCAAGTCTGCTCTCAAATCTTGCATTTCCAAAAGAACCCTAGAATTGCCATAGGTCCTCGATTTTGTACCTTGGGATCTAAATTCAACCCAGATTAATAACTGGTCTTCTTTGAGTATTAAATTTTATCTTTTTGAATCAATTTTTACTAAAATAAATTCCTAATTTCATTCTACATATATTCATATTTTTTATTTTTCTAATCTATCTTATTTTGCCTTATTTATGGACTTACAAAGTAAATAGAAGCTTTCCTTGCAAAAAGATAGCATTTCCATCTATAGTTTTACTTTCTTTTTGAACTATTGTCTATTTTTTAAGATAATTTGTTACAATATTTGAAGTAAGACCTTCTATAATATAATAATTTCTTCATTCTTTTCATCTATTAATTATGTTACATTATGACATTCACCTTCTTCTAAACCTATGCATCCTTTGGCATATGCCAATGATTTTTTAATATGTTGATATAGAATATTTTTTGTCTTGGTTAGATTCTTAATCTTCAATTTTTTCTTCTTCATCCATCTCAATGACTTATAATAGATTTTATTCTTCATCAAAATTAATATTTTTACTTCTTTGTTTAAATAACTTGATTCTCTTATCTACTATAGGTATCTTTAATTTTATATCATCAAGTTCTTATAATAAGTATATTCTATTGGCATATATTTATTTGATAATAAAAGGCCCAAATCATCTCTTTGAAAATTTCTTTGCCATGTTATATTGATTGTTGAAACTACTATCATAAATGAATATCCAATCACTATTTTGAATTAGTTTTAGATGCAATTGATGCTTTTTGTCAAATCTCTCTTTTTTTTTCTTTCTTGTCTTTTTTAACTTCTTTATAGCTACCTCAATGTCCTTGGATCTTCTTTCAAATAGTTGAATTCATAATACTAATAATTCTTCTCTTATTAAACCATCTTGCTAAGGTAATACATTCCATATTGATACAACTTCCTCTATTGGCATCACCAATTTTTGTCCATATATCAATTCTGCTAACATGTATCATATAACTGTACTATGAGTTGTGCGATCCATCTATAATACAAATAGTAATAACTTAGGCCAATCACCTATCTAGCCTTTGCATGCTTTAATCAATGTTTTAACAATTGGAGAATACACATATTCACTCTTGCCATTTCTTTCCAAATTGTATGTGATTATTAATGCAAATCTAATGCATATCCTTCTAAAGAACTCTTCAACTTCATTTGCATCTAATTTCCCTCTATCTATAGTGATTTTTCTACTACAACCATATCAAAAAATAATTTCCTCTATTATAAACTGACATATTCTTTTCGTAGTCTTTGTTTGAAGTACTCTCCCTTCTAATTCATTTGTCAAATTTTCTCAAGCAAGTATCAAATATTTCTTTTGTACAAATTTTATTGATATTGTAACTAAATCAACCACCTATTTGTAGTAAATTACTAATAGATATGTTGAGTACAATCTACCTTGATGATAAATATTTGAATATATTTGACAAGTCTCATAAAATCCTACTAAAATTTGTGACATCCTTATACATGCTCTTCCACCAATATTTTTATTTTATCTTTGTAAATATTGCCCAAATGCCTTAATGTCCATCCTACCAAATTTCATAAAATTCTTTAATGATATTCTATTGAGTGCCATAGTCACATACAACTTGTTGTGGCACTCCACCTCTTTGCTTTGGATACTTCTATAAAAATCCATCTTGAGGAAAATATCCATAGGCCTACTTCCAAATTCTATTAAACTTATAATCCATCCAATCTTCTTGCCGCTTTAATGTACTTAAGTATTTTTTTATTTCAACCATTTTTTATAGTTATTGTTATATCCTTTAATTATCTTTTAATTTATGCATATGTCTTCTACCTAGCATTCAAAACCTTTGTCCCAAATCTTATTACATATCTATTTTCTTATTCATCATCTTATCCAACTGTCCAACTTATTCTAATTAGACTCTTAATATCACTGACCTTCCACATTCATAATTTATTTTTTTCAAAATTAGAGGTTAAAAAAGAAATACTTTCAATTTTTCTATAGCTTTTCATTATTCTCTTTTCTAATGAAATTTTTGATTCTTTTATATAGCTCATATATCTTTTTTTACCTCCAATTTTGAAGAAATTTTATACTTGACTTGTATTTATATGATCCATACATATGTCCTACTACCAAAACTTTTTTTATCCCAAACATTGATTTTGTCCTCAATAAGATTAAATGAAATTCTTCTAATCTTATTAAAATCTTTTCACAATCATCAATATGATCTGCCACAAACTTCTTACATCCCTTTGAATCCAATGTCTCATCTTTTTTTTCTTCTTTACATTTTTTAATTGGCACCTCATCTAGAAAAGGTATTGTTATACTTGAAATAAATTCTCCTAACACCTTATGCATTCCATTCAAAATGTGTGTCACAAAATTTGTAGCTCCTTGTGGTAATATATACATTTTGACCAATCCTAATGGTATCTTCATAGTTGTCAAATCTCTGCTTTGTATTGCCAATTAAAATTAATCATATCCTGAATAAAGATTACAAGTAGAATAAATTTTTTTTTTCACAAATATCTTTATAAATTCATCCACTATTGGATTAGAATCTATATTCCTAACATTTAATTTATTTATTGCATGTCTTGAATAAACTTCAATATTCTATTTTTCTTGGGTACTGTGAACCATTGATTAGAATACAGTACAATAGATGATTCTAAAATTCTCATCTTAATCTTTTCATTGAGAAATTTAACAAGTTTAGGTAAATGGACCTTTGAAATCAAAATTAGCCTTAAATTCCATGGTTCATATAGAATTGTGAAAATAACCATAGGTGCCACTACACTTAGATCTACACATCCTATTTCATTTGATTCAAATACAAATACCTTGCCATGTCAAAAAATCATCTCTTTGAAACATCTTTCTTCATCTCCCATCAAAAAGTCCGTACATCCAATCTTCAATCCATCCAATGTCAAATTATCTTTAAATTTATGCCCTATTTTCTTTGGATCTTTCAAATTGGATTGTATAGAAGCCCTTTCAACCCTTATTTTATAATCCAATGGTAGTAGTAATGCTACTAATTTAACCTTCTTAGCAATAGTCTTGTACTTAGTTTCCACCTTCACATCATATCTATCAATATATTTTTTCACTTCATTATAAAATTTCTTAGATTATACATTTACTACCTTATTATTACCTTCAAAATCCAAATCCAATAATACTTGTAATTTATCTATAGTATCACCAAAACCACTTTCTTCAAATATCCCTAATATACATTTATCTTCATCAAGCACTCCACATTTCTTTAATTCATATTCTATATTTTTGATATTTTTCTTCTCTATTCTTTCAAAATTATTTATATTTTTGAATGAAATATATCTATCTCGTGATAATACAACAATGGCATCATTTCTACTAATAAAGAGGAAGCTATTACCACTTTTACCATTGCAATCTTGTATTACAATGATATGTGGTAAAAATCCCTCACATATTCATCTCTAAATTCTTTAGTAATCTTTGGCAAAGGTTGCTCTATCAAACTCCTCCCATGATTTTTCTTATGATTAGCACATACCATCAAAAATTATACCATTCTTATTCTATCTTAATTCCTAATCTGAGCATATGTCAATCTATTATGTATAATCTTTATTTCTATACAAGTAGTCATAATATAAGATTTTCTTAGAATGATAGGATAAGTATACATATCTTACAGAAAGAAGTTTTGTTCATCATTAATATCTTCTATTGTAACCTTCACATTTGGACATGTCCCATATAATTCTCTTTGTGAATTGTTTGCCACTCAAATCATCCACCCATGCTTGGTATCAATAGGCCACTTTCTCCTTTCATACAACTCTTTTGACATCAAATTGATCTTCAAACCATGGTCAATTAATGCCACAATAGATTCCTCTAAATTCCTCAACTTTACTAATGTTCTTGTTATTGCTCTTCTTCAATGACTACAAGAATAATGATTCAAAGTTTGGATTTTTTTTTCTTTTATAATCCTTATATGTAAAACATTTCCATATATATAATCATTTTCCTCTTCATCTATTGTCACATTTATCCTATGTACATTTGAAGCCATATTCTCATCCAAAATTTGTCATTTCTTCTTAATAATATCTATAATAATTTCATGGAATTCCATCTTTGTTATTCCAAGAACTTCTCCTAATGTAAATTCAACCTTGCCATTCTAAGAACTTCTCCTAATATAAATTCTACCTTGCCATTTAAAATGTGTTCTTTTAAAATTTTCTTCAAATCCATTGTTGCCTTAATATTCAATAGTAATTTATAAGCATGATTTTTTTTTTTTTTTTTTTTCACAATTTTTCTTTCCTTTGTAGAAATATTTTCTATTGTTTCTTCATACATAGGATTTTTTTTTGTCATGTTTTTTTTGTCTTGTAGTTTTTTTTTATGGTCTTTCATTATTTTCATCTTTCTTTTGTTTTTCTTCTATTAATGCTTTATATTGACTCTTTATAATATATACATGTACAGATATACTATGAACCAAATCATTCCAATTTGTGATTTCTTAAATAGACTTGCCTCCATTAGCTAATAAATCTCTAGCAACCTTCTCATTTGCTGCATACTTCATTGTACTTGGCGAAAATGAACTTATATAATTTGATACTTCAATGCTTATGCCTACACAATCTCAAGTAAGTTCAATCCTATATATCTTTGCTTCTATTGTATGAACCATCAATGCTTTCATATCTCCATTTCCAAAGTTTGTCTCTAATTTTTCTCCACTTTCTTTTAGGTGTATTATACCATCTTTAAAAAAAATAATCCTTTTACATAGTACTTCTATAAAATCTTCACAAATGATCCATCCTATTTCACTACATGTACCTATGCTTTACACCTTCTATCGTTCTTAATCTTTGTTTTGTTGATATTCTTAATCATTGCCTCTTTTCTTCAAATTTTACAAATTTTATTTGTAAATCTCTCATCCTTGTCAAATTTTTCTTTCTTTGATAATTTCATCAGTGTCCATTTTTTCTTTCTTTGATATAGCTATTGAAGGTTGAGTCATAGATATAAGATTAGTAGTGGGCATTTTTACCTGAGAAACTTGTAATGGTCTTTAAATACTTGCCATTTTTTTTCTTTCTTTCTTTTTTTGTAAGCAATCCTACTACATCTTTTACTTCTTTCTAATTTTTTGTCAATTCTTCATCTTCTTTTTTATCTTCAAGCAAGATTTCAAACTTTTCTTGTAACTCTCTATCAACCACTTGAAGAAAAAAATTTACTTTATTTGAATCCAATAATTATCTCTCTTTTTCAAATAAATAAAAATATTTCTTTTCAAACTCTTTTAATAATTCTATTACTAGAAGATCCTTCTTTGGCCTTTCAATCCATTCAAAAAATGACTTCTTTGTAATCTTATCACTATCTTCTAAGAAAAATTCATCCTTCAATGTTTGAAAAAATTTCTCCTATAAACCTCCAAAATGTCCTGTAAGAGACTTTACTTGATTTCTTATCTTTGATGCAATAGCTAATTTAAATAATTGAACCATCTTCCTTTTTGAAATATGCTTCAATTCTATTTCTTTCACATAGTACTTTAAATACTTTATAATGTTTCTTTTCCTTCAAATTGATCATTTTTATCTACAATTGTTATAATTTTTTATTTCTTATATCTTCTTTGCAATCTTTAAGGTATTGATGTTGCATGAATAAGAAAAAAGCTTCAAACATGCTTACAAAGTTGAGATCAAAATACATACCTTGTCCTCCACTAATACTTCCATTTGTAGCTCTAATTAAAACACCACCCATAGGTCCTATTTCAACTCTATTACTTTTTTTCTCCATAATTTAAATAATCCAAAAATATCAAATACCTTCTATCTCAAGCTTTTTATATTAGATTCACCAAATATATTCTATTATATGAAGTCTTGCTCAAGAATGCATCAAGCACTTGCTTATAGAAGATAGAATGGAAATTACAACAACAAAATCTTAACTCTAATAGAATATTAAATAAACTCTAATTAAACCTAAACAATACTAAACAAGCTTAAATCAAATTCAAAAGAAACCTTAAAGAAATTACAAAAGAATCAATAAAAAATCTTAAAGGAGTTCAAAACAAATCCATAATAAATCTTAAAAGAATTCCTAAAAAATCCTAAAGAAATAATAGAATAATTACAAATATGTCTTAAATAAATCTCAACTAAGTCCTAATTTAAACTTAGTTAAAACTCTAATAAACTCTAATCAAATCCTATGCCAAATCCTAAATCTTAAGTAAATCTTAAATCTTAAATTCTAAGCAAATTCTAAATCTTAAATCCTAAATAAATTCTAAATCCTAAGCAAATCATAAATTCTAAATCCTAAATAATTCCTAAATCAAATCTTAAATCCAACTTCAACCCTAAATCCTAACTAAATCTTAACCAAATCCTAAGCAAATTCTAAATCCTAAATCTTAAACAAACCCTAAACCTTAACAAAATCCTATGCAAATTTTAAATCCTAAATCCTAAGCAAATTCTAAACCAAATTATAAATCTTACTCCAATTCTAAATCCTAATCAAACTTTAGTCAAATTCTAAATCCTAATTCAATTGTAATCTTAAATCAAATCTTAATCAAAATCTAATCAGCTCAACCTAATCCTAGTACAATTAAGAATCTCAATATCTATCATTAAATTATTGATCTAACTTAAAATTTTATATACTTTTCAACAACTAAATTAGCAACAATCATAGAAAATTTGAAGATAATCACCCTTACCAAATAGAAAGAAAATCCTAAAATCCGCTTGAATATTTGCTAACTTCCTATTCTAATCTCAATGTTGAATTTCTAGTGCTAATATCTCTTTTTTTAACCATTCAATTATTTTCAAAATTCAAATATGTATAGAAAATCAAGTCTTTTATCCTCATATATAAATTTCACTCCAATCCAATTGGTAGATTGCTGAAGATCTTAAAAATCCTAATTGTCCCTCAAAGTCTAATTTCCAAGACCTCAACCTACTTGAAATGCAATAACCTTCAATTCAATTATTTGATCAAGCTAAAACTTACAACATATACTTCAAACAACTAACCACATAAGTCTTCAAATTTTGAAATGTAGATCTACTACCAAATTCACAAAATTTTCTAAAACGTAGTACCTTTTTTATTTTACAAATTCTAAAATCATCCAAAACAACTATGACTTTGTAAAGTTCTTACAAAGTCATTACATACTCAAAACCTTCATAATTAATGCTTAAAAAAACTTTATCAAGTCTGCTCTCAAAACTTGTATTTGCAAACAAACCTTGAAATTGTCATAGGTCCTTGGTTTTGTGCCTTGAGGTCTAATTTCAACCCAGATTAATAACTCGTCCTCTGTGGATATTAAATTTTATCCTTTTGAATTAATTTTTGCTAAAATCAACTCCAAACTTCTTTTTACACATATTCATATTTTTTATTTTTCTAATCTATCTTATTTTGCCTTATTTATGGACTTACAAAGTAAGTAGAAGCCTACTTTGCAAAAAGATAATATTTACACTTTTAGTTTTACTTTCTTTTTGGACTATTATCTATTTTTTAAGACAATTTTTTATAATATTTGAAGTAAGACCTTTTATAATATAATAATTTCTTCACCCTTTTCATCTATTTATTGTCTTATCTCACGACACCATAGGTGCGAGATTTTGTCTCTTAGGATGTGAATTCAACCTTGGTGTACAATTATTCCTCTTAGAGTATTAATTCTTGATATTTATTAGTTATTTTTATAAAAATCTATTTTCAACTTCCTCTTATATTTACTTGTATAATTTATTTATTTTTTTATTCTATTTTATTTTATCATATTTATGGTCCTACAAAGTAAGTAGAAGCCTTTTTTTTGTAGAAAGTGTTAAGGACAAGAACATGATAAAGACAAAGAAACAAGTGAGACTTCTCTCAAAAAAAGATGAAAAAATAGAAATAACTTGGTATGTATATTAAAAAAGAAATTGGAATGGCTATTGCCAAAAGCCAAGAAAACTAGAGATCCTTGAAACTACACTGGAAACAAGAAAGGAATTGACAAGAGTGAAGAAGGCTTCACTCTTGTCTCTATATATACTATCTTATTAGGGGCTACGTGGCGACGTTCTATAAGACCTCCAATATATGTTGACTTTGTAAGACACATGCCTTGACTTACAAGGCAAGTTTTTCTACGTGTGGATCATATAGTTAGCTTGGTCTTCAAGCTAACAACATGTGTGGCACATGGCCAACTTATTGATCACATTTCTAATTCCAAAAAGTCAATTAAAGATACATATAAAATCAAAACAACATCTATAAAGCTTTTAGAAAACTTCCATGCTAAATACTATAGAATTAACTTACTTTTACTTACTTTTACTTACTTCTATCTATTTATACATGTAATTATTGGCTTACATGTGTATGTACGTGACATTATCCCCTCTTCTAGGGATGAGTTCCACAAGGAGTGGTAATCATATGTTGAGGAAATCTATGATGTGACAAATTGTATTTGTTACATATTCTGATCTTTGTTCTCTTCAAAGATGATTGATAGGGCCTCTCAACCATCGATAGTGTTCCATACCAAGGCGGAAAGACCACCCAGTTATTTGATCATTGTTGAGGCCTTCATAAGTTCCTTTGAATAAAATATTTGGAACACCATTAGTAGTTGTTCCTACCTCTAATAAAATTACCAAACATCGAGAGTCCCTTCCAAGGTCGTGATATCAAATGCATTGTATCTTGCCATCTATTCAAAGAAGAACATGTCGTTTTTGAAGATCTTCATCTCGATTACATCATCTTGAAGGTTGTGACAATTATAATGTCTCATCTGGCAGGATAGTAAATGAAGGCTTTTGAGTCGGATCCATTGGTTGGTGGTTCTTCATTTCCTTAGCATCACAACTACAAAAAAAGCTACAAACAAGGATTGAAAGTAGAATATTATCTTGCCTAGATCTTATTTCTTTTATAAAGAAGGTTTTCATCTTGATTTTGATAGATTTCGTCAATGAAAAGCCTCCACCACCTTTGTTGCATTTGCAAGATTTTTTACTGGCTCCCATGTACATTTACTAATATCATATCCGCGCCAATGGACAAGATATTCTAATTTATTTTGGCACCGCCTTGAATCTAAGACTTCTTCTACTTCAAATTCTTCATTATTGTCCACTTTTATAAGAGGAGGTGGAGCTTGTCTTCTTCTTGGTATGTCCATTGTCTTATATTGTTGAAGAAGAGACATGTGGAATACTAGATGGATTTTTATTGACTCCGATAGGTATAAATAATATGTAGCTGGATTGATTTGTGTAAAAATAAAAAATGGTCCAAGCCTTCAATAGTCCAACTTGTCACAAAGATAAGTGGTCTTGATATTATGACAAAGTAACCATACCTTATCTTTCATGTAGAATGGTGGTTATTCTTTTGGATAGACATCCGCATTGCCCTTTTGTTGTTCTTGAGCTTCTTTCAATTGCGCCTTCATTGTTGCATGTAGCTCTAACAAATGAATTGCTAAATCTTTTGCAGCAGGATTATCAACTTTTGAAAAGTCAAAAGTATCAAGTCATGGATGATAACCATAATAGGCAAAGAAAGGTGTTTATTTTGTAGAAAAATGTACTATATTATTATAAGCAAACTTTTGCCAATGGCAAAAGAGTTGTCCAATCATCTTGTTGGTAGTTAATGGTACATCTTAAATATTGTTCCAAAACTTGATTAACACGTTCCGTTTGTCCATTTGTTTGAGGATGGAATGCCAAAGATAGTTTTATATCCACTTTTAGAATCTTGAAAAGAATCAGCTAAAATCTTGATACAAATTGAGTTCCCTTATCTGATATAATATCCTTGGATAATCCATGATAGGGATAGATATTGTCAAGAAAGAGCTTAGCTATTTCTTCACCTATGATAGACTTTGTACATGGTACAAAATGTGCCATCTTAGTAAAATGATCTACTATCACAAATACAGAGTCATAAGAATCATAGTTTATTAGATCCATGATGAAATCTATAGAAATAAAAGACCATGGTTGTTCTGGAATGGATAATGGCTGAAGAAGTCCTTAAAGTTGATGATGAGGAGTTTTTTTATCTCGAGCAAATATCACAAGATTTTACAAAATCTTTTACTTCTTTTCACATTTGCGGCCACCAAAAATCCCTGGATATTAGTTCTAAAGTTTTATTGTACCCAAAATGTCCTATTGCTGAGAAGTCATGATGAGCTTGAAGAACACGTAATCGAGCTTCACTTTCTGGAATATATAGGCATCCCTCAAAATATAGTAGATTCTTCTTGAATTCAAACTTGGAAGTATCATGAGACTTTGAAGGATTTTTCTTAATATTATAAATAAGAGGATCAAAAGACATACTTGACTGAACTTGCTTAATGAAAGTTGAATCAACAGTTAGTATTGATTTCATTGCTCAAAGATGAAGATGCTTTGGCTTCAAGAAAATTATTCATTGTTGATCAAAAGCAACATCTCTTTCCTTTGGTACAAGGTAAGATCATCTAGAGAGTGCATCTGACAAATCTTGTTGTTTTCCTGGTCGATAAGTGATCTTGAATTTGAATCTTGATAAAGACATACTCCACCAAGCTTGGCAATGATTCAAAACTCATACTGACATAAAATATTCAAGGTTCTTGCAATCTATATACAGTGTGACTGGACTAGAAGTACCTTCCAGATAATGGCACCATTCTTGAAACAAATCCACGATTGCAAGAAATTCTTTATTGTAGATCTCGTAGTTGATCTCAGTTGCTAAAGATTTTTTGGAATAAAAAGCTATTGGATGAAGTTTATTATCTATTCCCATTTGTGACAATATGACACCCAAAGCAAAGTCTGATGCATCTATTTCCATAAAAAATGGCTTAGAAAAATCGACGCTATACAAGATTGATGTAGAAATAAAGATTGTCTTCAAAACTTCAAATACTACTTCTGCTTCTTGATTCCATTGAAGTTTGTCTTTGCAAGTCAAACGTGTAAGTGGCGCTGTAACTTGAGAGAACTCTTTGATGAAGATCCGATAGTAGTTGGCAAATTCCAAAAAGTATTCGACATCTCTTACCATTTTTGGAATCTTTCAATCCATAATAGTTTGAACTTTCTTAGGATCCATCATAAGTCCATCATTTGAAATGATGTATCCTAAGAAGTCGACTTGAGTAGTGTGAAATACATACTTTTCTATCTTAGCATAGAGTCCTGCATCTCTTAGTTTTTGTAATACTTCGCAAATATGAAGTTTATATTCTTCTGAGTTCTTAGAATAGATTAAGTTGTCGTTTAGGTAAGAAACAACAAAATCATCTAAAAACTCCCGAAAGACATCATTCATTGGATGTGGGAATGCTGTTGGTGCATTTATAAGTCCAAAAGACATGACGTTGTATTCGAAATGTCCATACCTTGTTCAAAACGTAGTCTTCCATTCATCTCCTTCTTTGATGCATACCAAATTGTATGCTCCTCGTAGATCTATTTTTATATAGATCTTAGCTTCATTCAACTAATCAAGAAGTTCAGATATCAAAGGTAGCGAGTACTTGTTTTTTATAGTGATTTTGTTGAGTCCTCGATAATCAACACACATCCGTAATGATTCATCTTTTTTCTTCACAAATAAAATTGGAGATCCTACTGGAGATTTGGAATGGCATATGAAGTTCTTGGCCAAATTCTCTTCAATATACTCCTTGAATTTAGCGAATTCATTTTTAGATAAATTGTAGATTGGTCCAAATGGCGCTTGTGCTCCTTCTTGAAGGTCAATTGAGCAGTCATAGGGACAATGTTCTAGAAGAGTATCCACATTTTTTTTTTCAAATACATCTTGAAAATCTTGATATTGGCTTCGAATGCCACTTAAAGTCTTTCCACTAGTAGAAACACGTGTGGCATAAATGACACAAGGTGATCCTTTTTTTGCAGCATGCAAGAAAGCACTTGCACCTACAAATATAGATTTAATTATATTAGACTTATGACTTTCTATTTGATTAACTATACTCTTAGTTATACTTTCAAAAAAGTCAAGACTATGAGAAGTCTAATCTATTTTAGGATTATATTTTTTTAGCCATGATAAACTTAAAATGATTGGATTAGAAGGAGATCTAATGATATTAAATATTATAAAGCTACTATGACCATTAGTTGCTATTTCTATAAGAAAGGTTTTATAAATAACATCTTAGAAGACAACGGACGACCATCTATGACTTCTACATGAATAGGTTTAGTTTTCTTTATTAAAAATATACTATGTCTTTTAGTAAATTTTTCATCTAAGAAACATGCTGAGGCTCTTAAATCTAGTAAGGAAGAGGCTTTGAGATATTTAGGTCCTAGAATAACATTTATCGTAAAACATGGAGAGGTTTCTAAGGAGAGAATAGGATCTTCACTAGGTGTTGTACAAGGTTTCAGCCACACGATTCCTTTTATAGCTTGATAAATTCGTTTTCTGATATACTATCTCCTTTGATCGTCGTACTCTTCATTTTATAGTTGTGTCATTTCTTTTGACAATGTTGAGCAGTGTGCTTAGGTTCTCCATAATATAAGCATAATCCTTCTTGATGACGACGGGTCTTTTCTTGCTCAGTAAGAGGTTTGAAACGTACTGCATCAATTTACATATCCTCTACTTCCGAATGTATGTATTGAAGCGATGTTGGTGTTACCATTGAATTATAGTAACGTTGAGGTCCACTTATACGGTTCTCTGATCAGAATTCAAAAAGATAATTATCGCACTTCAGAGCAAAGTCAATTACTTGACTCAATTTTTGAAGATCAAGTAAGTTGAGCATTAATTTTTTTACCTCATATTGTAATCTGTAGAGAAATTGGCTAATAAGTGCAGCATCATCACACTTGATATCAGTTGCAAGTTGTCAAAATTATGAAGCATATAACATTATTGATCAATTGTCTTGTTATAAAATACGAATCTTATTGGTTGCAACATGAATTACATCATGTTCTCCATATATGGATTGAAACCCTACCAAAAAAGCCTCTAGATTATCCAATATTGGATCTCGTTGTTCAAGAAAAGATGAAAATCATAATAATGTTGAACTTAAAAGAAGCGTATCAATGAATCTAACTTACGATCCTAAAGTTGGATAGCTTTGGGATTGAAGTTCAATCACAAGTTATACTTGATTGATAAATCTTCTAAACTTTGATCTGGTGCCATCAAACTTCTCGGATAGGGCAATTCTTGGTTCTCTAACACTAGAAGGGTGTTCCACTATAGGAAGATGGATATGATTTGATGCAGATGTTGAAGCAGCTCCAATCATTTCTATATCTTCACTTCTTGCCAATCTTGTTGTTCCTTGTGGTGGTAAATTGAGTTGATGTATCGCAAGCATTAACTCCCTCAATTTCTCTTGCATTGTGCCATTGCACTCTTCATTTCAGCAAGTTCTGCCATGATAATACTTAAGAAAGAGAAGATGTCTAATATCGCTCAAGTCAAATAGAAGAGAGGACTTGAGAACAAAGAAAATACTAAGGACAATATCAATTTAGAAGAGGGTAATCCGTAACTTCTAATATGCTTATGTCTTATCAAGAAAAAGGGGTAATCCACTCTTAATCAAGATTAGACCAAGCTCTGATATTGTAAGTGCACTCATGTCAATCTGTCAAGGACAAGAACATGATAAAGACAAAGAAACAAGTGAGACTTCTCTCAAAGGAAGATGAAAAAATAGAAATAACTTGGTATGTATATTAAAAAAGAAACTAGAATGGCTATTGCCAAAAGCCAAGAAAACTAGAGACCCTTGAAACTAGACTAGAAGCAAGAAAGGAGTTGACAAGAGTGAAGAAGGCTTTACTCTTGTCTCTATATATACTATCTTATTAAGGACTACGTGGCGACATTCTATAGGACGACCAATATGTGTTGACTTTGTAGGACACATGCCTTGACTTAAAAGGCAAGTTTTTCTATGTGTGGGCCACATTGTTATCTTGGTCTTCAAGCTAACAACATGTGTGGTACATGGCCAACTTGTTGACCACGTTTCTAATCCAAAAAATCAATTAAAGACACCTATAAAGTCAAAGCACCATCTATGAAGCTTCTAGGAAGCTTTCATATCAAATACTATAGAATTAATTTATTTTTACTTACTTTTACTTACTTCTACCTATTTATACATGTAATTATTGGCTTACATGCATATGTCCGTGACAGAAAGGCAACATTAAGACTATCTTCTTATCATTTATCCATATTTTACTTTTATATCTTTTTCTTAGGTTCTTCTATAATAAAATCTATATTTTTATCTTTTATCATATAGTTGTGTTACCACATATCAGCATAAATATTAAATTTCATTATTGATTTCTTTAATTAGTATAGGAATAGTACCTCTATGGTTGATATTGATAATATATGAAATTTTGATCCTAAGAATGTTGGGAAGCTCGAAAAAAATTGCAATAGTTGTAAATCTATTCACACTTCTATTAAGTATAACATCCATAATATTTCCTTCCATCTCTATAATAAAAAAATTTAATAAATGCAAGAGTCAAATTAAAGGACAATAATATATAACCTCTAAAATCAAATAATAGTTTTTACAAAGAAACATAGTCCACTCATTTTAACAAAAAGATCAATGTTAGAAAACAAAAATGTTAATTTAAAGATGAATAGTCCATAGCCTATAAAACTTAACAAAAGAAGTGGAATAATTTACTTAATTTAAAATAAAAGAAGAATAATAAATTAGCACTCTTATCAAATTGTCAAGGACATAAATTATAAAAAATTAAAAGATAAGTATGTTCTTTTGTTACTAGAAAAACATACGATTACCATTGCCAAAAACAAGAAGACTAGAGACTCATGAAACAAGATTAAGAACAATAAAGGTATTAATAAGAGTGAAGAAGGCTTTATTCTTACCTCTATACATAGAATTTAACTAGGAGCTATGTGGTAATATTCTATAAGACCACTAATACTTGTCCAACTTGCAAGACATATGTCTAATTTATAAGGCGAGTTTCCTTTATGTGCACTACATGGTCAACTTATACACTACATGGTTAACTTATTACAATATATTTCTTTGAGGAATTTCCATGTTGTACATACATGCACTAACTGTAATTTTGAATGACACATTGTATTTTGCAATAGACTAAAGTACTCACAACTTTTTAGATATAACTGTTCCATATTAAGAGTTAAGTTTTCACATCATATTACCTCTCTTGTATTCAAAACATATATATATATATATATATATATATATTGATTCATTTTTGTTCATTTACATTTTTACAGTTTCTTTTAGGTTTCATTTTTATAACTCTCCCTCTGTTCCATCAGCAGGGTATATTCAAAAGCCCAAACATTGTGAGGGTTTCTTTCAAAAAGTTGAGCTGCAATCCTGAATGTAATTCAACTGTGATTGGTATACCAAGGCTTGGCCAACCAATTCTCAAGGAATGCAACAAGCCATGACCTCATCATCTCCATATAAATGGTGGGATCACATGTTTAATGCTCCTTAGTCTCTCAAGTTGAATTCTGTGCACTGAAATTGACTCCCTTTCCCTATGATTCCCACCCAGGGTTGAGACCCATAATGTGAAAGAATAGGTCCTAGAACAAGCTCTCAATTGTGCATAGGAAAATAAAGGGGGGGATCTTGTCACACACACACCCATGCCCCATCCCCACCCCAACTGAGGTTTTGGGGGAGCAACATCCAGGTGGGACAGTTCTGGTTTCCTGTGCATGATGGGGATCAAACCCCACTTTTGTGCAGCTTTTGGGGCACAGCTTTGCAGGCCATCAACAGAGAATTTTGGCCAGGTGGAAACAAGAGGGAGTAGAAGCTTTGACTGGAAGAACAGCTCAGAGTCAACAAAAAGCTTCAGAAGTAATGCTAGTTTTCTTCCCAGAGGTCAATGAGGGTGACTCATGGCTATTGCCTTTCCTTTTCCTTCATGAGTTTCCCTTGTGGTCAATTCCAGTGGACTCTTGAGAACAGTGGAAGTGGGATTGCCTAGTTAGTGGACTTTGTGCATATTCAATGATACTTTTTTCCTGGACCTGGAACCCTAATTTCAACGGTGAGATCAACAGTGGGTGCTATTTTCGTGATTGGTCCCTTCACACACAGCCAGCATGTGACCTTAAAAAACGGAGGGGGTTTTTATACAAAAAAAAACAAAACTTCATACTAGTTGCGTAGTCCACAGATCATGACTGTGGTTCTCAATTAAAGAGCTTCACATTTGTGCAGTGAATTCGGAAGTGCGGCGGTTTGAATATTCTTCACACTCCGGGGCTTGGCAATCACGCGGATCGGAGGTTTTGTTCCATAACTCCGAGGTTTCGCATTCATGTGGTGCATGAGAATGAGTGAGCTGGAAAACGGAGGAACGAAGTCGCAGTGGAATCGATGGTTGAGATGGAGTGTAGCGGGCCCGGGATGGGAGAAGCCTGCGAGAAAGCACCGCGGTGGCGAAAAGTAGCGTGGATAAGTTGACTGGGGGGTTCACCGAAGCGGTTAGAGACGAAGGCCTATTCAAATCTGTACAGCGCAGCCTCCGAGAGGCCTCGATCTGCACCATTTCTGCTTTCGCCCCCCTTCGACGCTTGTGTTTCATGTGCAGTTGGGAGAGCTCCACAGCGCTTCCCTTGAAATTCATTCCTAGTTGCCGTTATCCGTGTTGCTGGGGGAGCCTCTTTGGCTCCGAGACGTCCGATTTCTAAAGTGCCTCAGCCAGGGTGTAGCGTAGGGCAAGTTTGTTCACGGAAGTTTGATCTTTCATCTCCAGTTGATGTTCGTTCAAGAGAGATGCGACTAGTTTTTCTGTTGTGTTTGTGAATTTGTGTGATGCCTTGCATAAGTGCGTAGATTGCTACACAAACTTTTTTCCTTGGGCCTGATACCCTCGGCACGGACAAATCTTAGTGTAGGTTGTGAGCAGGAGTGTTCATAAGAAGTGCTAGATGTGAGTGGACTCAAGGTCTGCAATGATCATCAGTAGTTTTTTTAAAGAAACCCCTTGGAACTACCTGAATTCTGTGTTTGCGCAACTCAGTGGAATTTAGGAATCCGCTTGTTAATCTGCGCTACAGAGTGTGAGAAGTTCATAGATTGACAATTTTGTTGGCGTGTGTTTGGTAAAATCTTCTTTGTCGCGCCCTTCGTGTGCAGTGCTACGTACTCCAGGGGAAAGGCCGTAGGGTGGGAAGAACCACTCTTTGTAATTAGCGTGGTGATTAGCAACCTGAATCAGCTTGTAAGTTGTAAGATTTTTCTCACTGGTACTGTTGGGCTACAGCGGCAGATCAAGCACCATGGCGTTGAAGATATGCCCTGGCGATAAATTGTTGAGGATTGAATCGTTTCCCATAGTCGGAAATGCGCCGAATGGAAAGAAGACGCTTGGATGGTTGGGAACGGCCACACGGATAGTGTTGCAGAGGACGAGCGACAATAAGAAAGCCCTTAGCTGCAGAGCTGCTGCATCCAGTTCATGGCCAGCATCGAACGCTTTTCTGCAGAAGGTGACACAAAATGGGGCGAGTCGGAAGGAGGATAAGTCTGAGCCAGAGCATGGCTTGACGCAATTTCAGGAGGTTTTGGACACGCAAGCGGCGTCGAATGGAACCACTCTGGAAGTGTCGACTAGTCAGATGGTGAGTTTGCACCTGCCGAAGCCATTGTCTATAACTGATATCGGTGTACTACCGCCGCGAGAAACTGCCGATCTGCGAGTTGCATATCAGGGGGTTCCAGGGGCGTACAGTGAAGCAGCAGCGGCAAAGGCGTACCCGCGTTGTGAAGCAGTTCCATGCGAGCAGTTTGAGGCAGCATTTTCGGCGGTGGAGCTCTGGTTGGTGGACAGAGCGGTGTTACCGGTAGAAAATTCCCTAGGAGGCAGCATCCATCGCAATTACGACCTTCTTCTCCGTCATCGCTTGCACATAGTTGGCGAAGTGCAGCTCGGCATTCACCACTGCCTCATGGGCATTCCGGGTGTGAAGAAGGAGGAACTGCAGCGAGTGGTGAGTCATCCTCAAGCTCTAGCGCAGTGCGAGCAGACTTTGACCAAATTGGGCGTCACGCGCGAAGCGGTAGACGATACAGCTGGGGCAGCACAATTCATCGCCGCTCACAACCTCCGCGATACGGGAGCTGTTGCGAGCGCCCGCGCTGCGGAGATTTACGGACTCGAAATTTTGAT
The DNA here is from genome assembly GCF_059467195.1 of Physcomitrium patens. Lineage (NCBI taxonomy): Eukaryota > Viridiplantae > Streptophyta > Bryopsida > Funariales > Funariaceae > Physcomitrium > Physcomitrium patens. Next base: position 3,964,745 of record NC_143427.1, on the reverse strand, counting down.
GGACGGGATCCAAGACGATTTGGATAACGTTACCCGGTTTCTCATGCTTGCCAGGGAGCCCGTCATGCCCAGAACCGACCGAAAATTCAAAACCAGCATCGTGTTCACCTTGGAGGAAGGACCTGGCGTCCTCTTCAAGGCACTCTCAGTTTTCGCCCTCCGGGACATCAATCTCACAAAAATCGAAAGCCGGCCTCAGCGGAAGAGACCACTGCGGGTTGTCGACGACAGCAACAACGGCTCCGCCAAGTACTTCGACTACCTCTTCTACATCGATTTTGAGGCATCCATGGCCGACGTCCGCGCCCAGAACGCTTTGGGACATTTACAAGAGTTCGCCACTTTCTTAAGAGTTCTAGGTAGTTATCCCATGGATATGAGTCCCATGAGAGCTTAGAAACAACAACAACCCCATGCGGCTCTCCCTGAACACACACTGGGCTGTGCACCAAGTCCTGGTATTAACTTGTGAGATCGATACTCGCAACATGTCGATGAAGTTCTCCCTCATGAGTCTTTCAGTGAGTCTGTCTGAGACCTGTTACCGGTTGTCGTCAAATCAAAGTCCCCCCCTCCCTCCCTCACTTCCTCCCTACCCATATCTGTAAATTTATTACCGTTCCTGCGGCGATGTAATGTATAGCGATCAGTCTAGCCTTAGCTCAGGGATAAGTAAACATTCAGGCGCCTCTACAATTGACGGAACCGATGAGCCTGCTTTTATCTGGTCCTCATTCTCATCGAATTCCTCCTGTTTGCCTTTGAAGTAAAGCTGCCAACTCATTGTTGGAACCCCCCGAGTGCCGCGCTCTTCTTCTGTATTATCAATCCCTCCGCCCGTGCTTGCGACCATTCACTTCTTCACCCTTAGCACAATCAATCAAACCATGCACAGTTCCGTTATTTCAATCTTCTAGAAACGCTCGCTTTGACCGCCGATCAGGCTTGACAGACTGCGATGTCGACGTTGACTTTTCCCAGTTCAACTTATTGTCTGTGTTGCTTTGAAACTGAACCGGATATGTCTCGGCACCGCCAAGTCAACCACGATGCTAGAAAGTAGCATAGAGATAGTGCATTTTGCCCACTGTGAACCACAAGAACTTAAAACCAACAAGAAATACATATATTTGTATATATACACACACACACATATATATATATATATATATATAAATACGTGACAAGAATTGAGGAAGAAAACCCTTCATTGAGACTGTTTTGTTTTAGCTTTTACAGTGCTTTGTGTAAGAATGAGCGTTTGAGATTTGGAATTGTAGGGTTGTTACATTAGTTGTTGTGCAGTTTGTTGCGGCGTTGCACATTTCTTCGGGTCCGGATATCAAAGCTGGTTTCACTTTCATGTTGGAATATGTTTCTATTTCTGTTGTTGAAGCTTATGGATTTTGGTTTTTATTTCAATTTTTTAGTAACCATAAATTCAAAATACAATTTTATGTCTGAGAGCTTTCAAAAAGTTTAAAAACAAATTCCTGCAAGTAGGGTATAAATGTATAAATTCATTAAGTATTTTTAGTGCACAATACATTATTTACCAAAAAATGTAACAGAAATAATGTAAGATTGTTTTTATTGAATTTTATATTTTCTATACAAATACTTATTTATGCCTGTAAAGCTTTGCAATGTACATATGCTTTTCTAACCACATGTGTTATATCTACATATTTTTATTTTTTAATATTATTTCTTACTAAAACTTCTTCAATTTTTTTATTCCATTATTTTATTAATTATTTTTACATTATTTTAAAAAAAATCTTATTTTTTCAATCTATAACTATTTACATTCACTTTTCTAAAATAATAAATTATATTATTATTAATATGAAATTTTTTATAGAAATTCAAAGTTATACTTTTTCTTAAATAGAAATCTAAATGAGATAAAAGAAGAAATATCGAAAATAAAGTATAAATGAAAAAAAATCAATTTTTTAATTTGTATTGTATTAAATAAGCTATTTTAATGAAAAGATTAGAGGGAACCAAATTATGTAATAAGATATTTTTTTAAATAGAAAAAAATTAATGAAGAATTAAAGTTCTTCTATATTTTCGTTTAGTATTTTGGAAAAAATTCATATACCTTACTTGGATATTAAAAATCGTGCTCTTTTATATGGTTCTTGAGGACTTGGTAATATTTTTAAAAAAATAAATAATAATAATAATAATAATTCTTTCAAGGTGATATTGCAAAGTTCTGAAGAAACTCTAGAACCACTTAGTAGAAATTTCTACTCCACTACAAGGTCTTAAAACTTCTTCTTATTATTTAAATAAGCTCAAAAAATCATTTCTGATTTTCATAGATTCTTTTAATCAAATTGTAAGCATTGTCATATAATGTCTCAAGACCAGAAGGAGACAAGTTCAATGTCACTTTTTGACTTGGTGACAAAGACTTGGTTGTAAGAAACTTACTCTACATTTAGTAGAATATTGTGGCATAATCAAATTGGATCCACACAATACTACTTAGAAAAATATAAGTATATTCTCAAATATTTCCTAACTCATTTTCAAAAATCCAAAAGGAGTAGTTTGTAAACATTTTGGGGATGACTTAATAAATTGAGTATAAACAAAAGAAGTCACTCAAGAGTGACATCTTTACATTTATGAGGTTGAAATAGTAATGACACATAAAATGCATTGGACCACAAAAAGATGATACCTTTATATGACTTTCACCATGCTTGGAATTCATCCTTTGATTCAAATACGCTAACCAAAGTTCAATTCATTGCTTCTCAAAAGAATCAGACTAAAAAACTTACTAACTTGCACATATAATATCAGCATGGGTTGAGTTCAGGTTACATGAACGAAGTGGAGACCCTTCCTTGCCAAAAGAGCTTGCAAAGAGATTGCACCCTTAACGTCTGCAAGACCTGAAAACACTATTTTTTGCAAGTGGAAATTGCATTGTTGTTGTGCACTAGTGTAAAAGATGGTACCCATTATAACTGCTGTAGACAATCACAGCAAGCAAGCATAAGGACTGAGTGCTATGGTGGTGAAGTTTAGTAACTAATGAGTTACAAGAAAGATTAACTTCTACATGATATATAAGACTTTTCTATTGAATAAAGTGTTGTTGTCTTTGATAATTTCGAGTAAGGAGTGATTTGATACAAAATGAAGAACGAGTCACGGCTTGGAAAATTATCTACCTGAGCCAGCTTTGTATCGATAACGAAGAATCGGTGCAAAGCTTAGACGTGCAGGAATTGTGTGTACATACAGACGATGAGATCCTGCATCTTCGAATGGGCCACCGCATGAACAATTACGTCGAGGTGACCAGCTCTGAGAGCACTCGGATTCGTAACCTCGAACCCACGGAATAGGAAATGAAATTCTCTACTGCAGCCAGTGCAGATAGTTTCCTTATGAGGTTTACAAACATCAGCAATCGCTGAGGGAATTGTGTTGCTGGTGGGGATGATCTAAGCAAGATTGGGTTGCAAGAGTGAAGCAAGCTCAGCTGTGTCTCCTCCCAACTCCCAGTGAAGCACAAATGTTGGGTGTTTATGAATGTATAGCGGCTCCTTGCACGTTCTGGGAGATTCCCGAAGAAGACTGATGAGCGGGACGGTGGTCAATGCCATTTTATGTTGAGCGGATCCTTGTAGCAGTGAGTTGTGGAGACACCGACCATGTAGCTCCTAGGGTGGCTGTCCATTTGCTTGCTGATTCCGGAATCCACTCCTGCGCATCTATCTCCGGACAGTGCTGCGAGCACGGTGAGAGCAGACTGGTCTTGTCTGTGGTTCTTCCGACTTGTTCCATCAGGAGCAATGCATTGCCGGGTGATTGAACACTCGTACCATGGCCTTACTAACCTGGTGTAACTGTAGGTGGCAACAAACAGGTATTCATTACTAATTCTGAAGGCTTCCAGGTTCGTGCTTGGGTGAAAGTTCATGAGTTGTGCAGGGAAAAAAAGCAGAATCCTCTACATACATACATACATATATAAATAATTATGTATTTGTGTGGGTGTGTGCACCTAAGGAGAGTGAAGCCAATACTTGATGCGTCGCAGTTTGGCAACCTTTTTATGGCGGGTTTGTTTGCGCCAAAATACTCCAGCTGCTTCACATGGCACCAATTCTTCACGCGCCCGCCGGACAACCGTGATGCAAACCCTTTCAGTCTTACGTGATTTAGCGTTAGGATTAGTCCGTTGACGGTTCGGAAACGATTTCCGGCATCTGCCCAGTAGACAAACCCCCGTTCCACCAAGACAGTGTGGATCATTACTGCCTTCCACGCGTACTCACCCAATAAAGCCACGTCTCCGAACAGCGATGGATGCTCAGCTGACAATTAGTGTTGCAATTTTCAAAGCCCTAATCCTCTCGCACGAAGAAATGGATCAGAAGGTGTGACCTCTTCCGCCATTGTAAGCACGCTTCTGATTGATACGCATCCAACTCGGCCAGGCACTAAAATCAAATTCTCGAACCTCCGTGGGAACTTTGTACAAAGTTTGGAGCTCCGGCACCACACAGGCCAAAGTTCTTCGGGCAACACTCGGGAAATCGTTCATCGTCCAAACCACCACTGAAATGTTGTACTTGTTTTGCTGAGCTGCAATTCTACCGAGAGATCTAAGCAGGAGGAGGCCGACTTCAACGTGGTTGCTGCTGAAGGTAGTCACTACGGTGGGTCGCCATTGCGATTCGGGTAAGAGTGGAGGTTGTCTTTCAGGGTCCTCGACGTCTAGATCCACGATTTCCTCCGAATCCCAGAGCAAATTAGACTTCCGCAATAGGCTGAGTGATGGGTGTTGAGTATACCTCTTCGTCTCTCCGACAATCAGAAGCTTGCACTGCGGAGACTATAAAATAGAATTTGGATTAAAAAATTGTAATTTTAGAATTCCGGCATATACATGCATTTGCATGGTGAAGATGGAAGCAGCCATCGTAAGTTGACATGCTTACATGTTTCTTCTCGACTTGGAATTTGTTGAAGTTGGAGCAAGCAGCCGCCGGACCCAGAGAGTCTCGAACCATCTTGCAAAAAATGGTTGGAGAGTCGGTCCCTACGAGCAATTTTTTGTCCCTCAAGGTTTTCCAAGGCCTCTTTGCGGCATTGAACAGTCTGTAGAGCTCTTCATAGGGCAGGGCCTGTCGATCGGCCTGTGCCCTCCTGCCCAGAATCACTAACAAACATGCGTCGTATTTCAATCCCATCGACACAACGGTAGTTTCAAGAACCACATCCTCGTTGGGGTCCAAGTTGATCGCCGATGCATTGAATTCTTGTTCAGAATCTTCAGAGAACGGCTCAGCCTTCACTGAATCCAGACGATCCCCGTCCAGTGAAGCATCTGCAAAATCGCTGTCATATTCTACATGAGAGGGAGGAGCAGCTTCCACTGCATCGACATCACCATTCAAGGCTTCGACTGAATCAATAAATTCTTCCAGTGGGGCAGGCGCAACGTGCACCATCTCTGTAGATTGCGTCACATTGTACACTTCTTTTAGTTCCATGGTGGGTACGTTTTCTGGAGGTTGGGAGGGTGGATTCAATCCCTCCCACGTATGTTGTGCCTCCCTCGCTACAGACACAGAATGAGGTACACTTTTACTGTACGCGATTACGTCTGATTTCGAACCAAACATCCACTCCAAACCCTTCTGTTGGCTGTTGAATGGATATGTATCCACTCCAAAATCTACAGTGCCGAAGGTAAATAGAGTGCACAAAACCATAAAGAGTAGAGTAGTGGCAACTCCACAAGTGCACTGTAACCTCTTGGAATCGCTTCCAAACTTCATGGTTTCTGAATACGAGAGTTGCTGCTTCGCAGCCCAACCCCCTTTGCTATCAGCGAAATCAAAACACTCTTGGACTGAGAATACAACATTGCACCGAGCATGCTGTCATTCAACGTCCTTACATGTCATAAGCTCTTGGGTGTTACGCAGTGATTGTAATCAGACCCACAAAGTAGTGCGAAGTTCTTGGACCCACACTAACCGGCTCCGTTTGCATCTGCACTCACGTGAACCTGTGAATGAATTTGCTATTTCTAAGTTCTCTTAGAAGAAGTGACTGCGATCTACGCACAGATCTACAACTGAAGGTTTCAAATGAGAAGTTTCTATGTGTCAGTATGCACTGCAGATGTGAGAAATCGCTCTTTGTTAAATAAATCGCGCATAGAGTTTGCGAAACTGATTATTCAGACGACTCGAGTGGATGACACATTTCAAGACTGTAAGTGAGAAGATTCCTGAACTTTCCAGACAGTTGCAACAAATTCATGACTTCGACACTGGAACCCTCCTCCAGCAATCGATGGAGCTCAAGACTCCTGAATAGAGAATGAACGCCTGGAGCTATTGGATCTCAGAATTGTGATGAAGCTCTTGGAAAAGAGCAAAGCATGTAATCAAAGGGAGCCAACTCATGTTACAAACAGTCCATGTTCTATTGTGCAAGGTGCGTTTGACAAAAATCTATTTCTGGAAGCCAGTCACAGCCGACCATGGGTCCCACCATATAGTAATTGCAAAATTAGTAAATTTCGTAAAAAACATAGCGCGCCGATTTCCTGATGCTCGTAAGTCCCAGAGTCTCGGTTCACGTCGAGCACTACCCCAACACGGAACATGTCTTTACATGTAAGAGGTCTATTTCGGAGATAAAAAGTCTCCAATGTACTAAGAGCAAATGAAACTATCATACCAAAATGCACTTGAATATCGACAATGCTCCGAACGGATTACCGATTTCAAGGTCTAAAGTCTTCTACTGTAGAGTGCAAAAATGCTTGGCGACCAGAAAAGCTGTGCACACGTTGAGTAAAGCAGCATGTTGGCTGAGGTATAACATACCGATTAACGGAGCGACGCAATTATTAAATGTTGTTTAAGTGCGTGAGCAACAGTATTCCAAACTGCAGGATTTAGGTGTTTGAATAGGTAAGTTTTCAGGTCCTTCGAGGATAACAATCCGTAAACGAGTTTCCTCTGTTATTCATCTGACAGGGGAAGATGACCGCAACCACCTTCACGAAACCACAAAATAGCGCAATTCAACAATTGCTTTCATCATACATCATTCAAGGCCTGGAAGAACCCGAGTAGAAGTTTCAACTCAGGCATTCCACCATGGTTAATTCAATCATGAGAAACTTCTATGCATATTATTCCAAAAAACTTGGAATTTATAACGAAGCAGCAGCCGCGATCATCACCAGGTACACAATTTGTGCAGTAGGAGACCATTTATTCTGTACAAGCATCACCCAAATCTAACTTCAGGAACAACTTTAAGCTACATAGGTTATGTGAATAAATGTATTATATAATACAAATCACAAGAGACTGTCCAAGATTAGTGAGTGGCCAACAAGAAAACCTTGCATTTCATTAAGGTTACCATCATAAGCCCACCTTCAAGATCATTCAGAACTCGAAGAAAACTTAGAGAAAATAAACGCAAGTGCACATTCCAGTAAGAAAATTGTCTCAGTTGTGCACGAACTGATAAGCATCAGGCCACTTATGTTTCGGAAGCGGCGCCACCGTGGAAAGTAAATGACATGTTTCGGTATTTCCGGAAGATGGAATCTTCGCCTAGATACATGTCAAAAACAGCCCGACATAAAATGGGCGACTCTATCACTGCCCTCATCCTGCACCCACATCCAAACCATGTCAGACTTTAACATGAAAGGGTTCTAACATTTTACACACACACACACACACAAATATATATATATATATATATATATATATACACACACATGAAACGAACAAAAATAAGAATCTTTTGAACCATTCTCTAAATTATATGATCAGCCCATACTAGCTACTGAGCAGTAGGCAAATAAACGAGCTGCTAAACAAACACAAGGAAAAGGAACCCACTGATTATCAAAATATACGACAAGCTTGTTGTCTGGAGTCCACAACTGTACATTATCCACATCAAACATCACGGATGTCAAATTCAACTGAACAGACCATCAAAAGCTCAAATTATTTCACAAAGAAACTTTCAAGTATGCTACATCTATTGTGATGTTTCCAGTTTATCAAATGAATGAATAGAAATCACACTGCAAGAGCGAATGTTGACATTAAAACAAAGGAGAGATCACAAACCAGCGCAACTTCTGAACCCTTTTTCAACGTCTTCTCACGATTGAAACATTTCGTGAAGTCCCGTAACTGTTCTACATGAGCTTGATCAATGATAAAGTCACCGCTACATCATACAGACTACATGGTGCAGCTTCTAGAACACATAAATACACAAAAAGGAAGCAACGGAAGAAACGGCAAATCAAAAGGAAGGTCTAAATCTGGGTAGAGAATACGTCCCATGGACTATTATACAGAGGAAATAAACTGACAGATACAAATGATCGGCCACTTACTGCATCTTTGCCTGATCCTCTTTTTGATCCGGCCTGTGCTTTACGAATTCGAGGCAATAATGACTTGTCGAAGCCCTACTCACAAACCATGACCGAAGTCAGACATCCCATGATATATTCCATCACTCTCATCGAGCTACAGGACAAGGTTTCAAACTCAATCACCCATACAGTCAGTCGCCATTCCTGCAGAACATTTGTAGACGCATTCAGCTCAAAATGGGTAAAAGGTAAACCTTAGCAATATGGTGGCCTGCAACATCCTTATCCATCACAAGTACAAGAATACGATTCATCGCCCCAGTCAACACTGCAGTTTCATTAACCTATTCACAAACATTACGTAAGACCCTGGTCAATTAGGTACTGCATGTGTGTTGTCATAACTCAGTGCTTAATGACCAAGCATACAATGTTAAGTTATCACCAACAATAATGCAAAACGACAGATGATCGGCAGTAATATTTTATATTGAGCGCAGAGACTTTTCTTTATTTGTCGAGACACATATTTTATCACCCAAACCAGCGAAGGACAAGTGATTGGCTTCTAAAGTGCCCTAGGGATTTGTATCCTGTGACATCCTTGTTATCGATAGCAATAATGCCAGACATGTCAAAAAAATGAACTTAGTTTCTCACAGGCTGTTTGTCTTCCGTGTACAACCCAATTGCGTAAGCCCTGGCCATTGCCATCTTGCACTGTCATCCAACCATAGATAATAATGAGTATGATCCAATGTGCATATTAACAACCTCCCGATGAGCAACCACAATGAAGAAAACGCATTAAAATCTGGTGTGTAGGATGTAGAGAAAATGATGCCATCACTGATGTGTTAATCTGAACAAGCGTACTCCTGCATAAGTTCTTGCGACTTTCAGTAATCATGGGTTTCAAGTGTTCTGTTCGGGCTGAAGGAAGAGGAAAAACCTGGCCCAGCATGCAACGGACTGCAGTTGCTTGCAAATGATAATCATTATTGTCAATCTGCTTCTGTTGTTCAAACTCAATGCCAGTGAAGGGCTCCTTCACATTCTTCTCTGCTACCCCAATTTTCTTCCCATTCAGATCCAACTACGTAGTAATGCAAACACGTTGGACGGTGGATACATCTTTGGACCCTGAACGCACATCGAAGCTGTACTGAACCTTTCAACCAACCCTCTGGAATACAACTACACCATATCTTACACATGCAATACATCAGCAACTAGAATCTACAGTCGAAGAACCCAACAGCAATCAACGCACAACCCCCAAATCTTGAAAAATGTCGACAACGTAGACTAGATAATTAAGTGTAATGGAACCCATTTCCCAAACGTGCCACCCCTAGTTTCCAACCCTGAACTAGATCTTCCATTCAGATGCTGCTAACTGTAGGCAAACACGAACACAGACAACCCCAATTCTGGATTGTCGACCAAAACCCTAAAACTCAAACCTTGTTCCTCACGAGATCAGATTGAACCAGCAGTAGCTCAAGAAACAAACGCACACACGCACATAGAAACTACCCATAGAATTTGACATGTCACAGAATGCCCCATTGCAACACCGCAAATTCATCCACCCATCCCATCTCTAACCCATAAAAATCGAAACCTCAACCCACGGGAACAGGATTAAGAACTCGCACCGTAAGCATTCGAGTGAGAGAGAACGGCGTCGTGAGAATTGGACAGCAAGGGGAGCAGGGCCAGGAGGCCCATCCGCCGAGATCCAGCCATAGCCATGGCGAATCCCAAGCTTTCCTTCGCAACGCAGCCCTCGCTTCACTTCACCGCGGCGGGGAGGTCGATCCCACGTGGCAGTCGGTCCTACGTGGCGATTCTACCGAACCACCAATAACTTTTATTTTTACATGTTCAAGAAGTTTTCTTGAGGAACATATTACATTTATGAACTTTGCTGCACTATAAACTTTCTAGCAACTCTTCCAGCACTCTCTTGTCAATTTAAGAACAAAGTCACCACTAATATCATTCTATATTTCAACAATTTTCTTAGTACAGTTGTGTCGATTCTGCAATTAACTTTTTTCATTTGGCATGATGATGATAATTTTCTTTGGGCTATTATTCCATCATATGTGTCCACATAAACTGTTTTTCCCATTATTCTTTATATTTTTTTTCTAATTTTCAAGTATGTATCACAATTTTGTAACTAGAGACATTTTTTCTTTTCTAAGTTTGCTTTAATTGCTTGGAATTCCTTTGGCTTCGAACACCAGTACATCCAAAAGAAGACAAAGCATACAAATTTCAAAAAGTTTAACAATCATATTTGTAATTCATTAATTGACCATGATAATTTTTATCTCATTCTACAAGTTCTTTAAATCTATTCTTGTTCGGCTTTAAAAACTTGGACATGCCTGATTTTCCGAGATGCAAATAAATTGTCCATCATCTTTTCTGCTCTGATAATCATGAAATGCTTCTTTTCAATTAATAATACAACCATAAATAACTATACTTGGCAGTTCAGTAATTTAAAATGTAACATACTCTTCTTTAAAACACTCCTCTATAAAACACTCCAAGTGTCATCCACAGAGCCATTCATCAAGACCCACAAAGATACCAAAAATCAACCTTGGAAACAAATGCTGATTTTTCACGCATACTACGTGAAAATCTCTGTGCATGGTGGCATGCGTGTATGACGTTTTGTTAACTTCTAGTATTGTCAGAACTGAGCATAAGCTGTGGCCGCATAAGATCACACTGTGCTTACTAGATCTAAATGACAATATGACAATGCTGAATATCATGGCCAATTTCGGTGACAAAAACAAATTTGATACATTAATTTCCTCGAATAAGAAGAATTTGCTCAGTAATAGCCCATAACCTCAGCTGGAAGATGCAAGTGCTGAGGGCTGGATGAGCTCACAAAGTTCACAGCCTCTGCTACGACTTCCAAAGACGACTTCCGGAAGTAGACAGTGAGTTTCACTGCTCGGTGTTGGTCCAACTTCATGTCCTCTGATATGTCAAGCTCAATCTCACCTTCTAGTCTAACTGTCTCTCCTATGGTGTACCTGGGGTCTAGTTTGTCGGAGCTCACAAGTTCAACCTTCATCTTCTTCTGACCAGACTGTGTTGGCATACAAATTTTGCTAATACTAGAATCCACGGTCACTGTTTCACCCTTCTTCACAAAGACTTGAAAATGGTTGGCACACTTGTCCACTCCGTTGATCTCCAGGAGGTACTCATCAGGGTCGACCCCTCTCTCAAAGAATTTCATGCCTTTGAAACCATACGTCTTTCTACATGTTTTTGACATACCTGCACTGCCACGGTTAAGAACCATTGCCACTGCACCCTGACATACAGCACTGTCAGGGTTACTGGGGGAAATTATCTGTGGTATATGACCCCCGAAGATTCTTCTAATGTATTCCATGACGTATGGCACTTCTGCAAGCCTGCCACTCAAGACTAGAACCTTGAAACCACCCACTACTTCCAATTGTTCGGCGATGAGTCCTACAAGCTGCTCTACCACTGGATCGAAAATGGATTGCATCTCCTCGTACGAGATCTCTAACTCGTCGTAAGACTCCCTTGCAAACTTACCCTCCCTCTTGTCGTAGCGCTCCCATTCTTTCAATAATATTTTTGGGAGAGAAATTTCTGTGCTATCTCCATCTGTAGTCCAGTCACCGAAGGTAGACATCAACGGCTCAAGTAATCTAGTCAACTGGGCAAAAATTTTAGGATGGTGGTTTAAGCACACACCCAAGCAGGGTCCAATAGCCTTGTGCAGAAACTCCATGAATCCAGCGTTCAAGTATGAGTAGAAGCATAAAGGCTCCGAATGACTCGTCACTTCTTTCACTCGGAATACATCATCCATAGACTTATCTCTTTTGCTCTGATCAAGAGCAACAAACTCCATGGAATCAACCTCCTGCACCACAACATCAGTGGTTCCCTCGATTATATCAACGACCAAGATCTTGTCACCAGCCTCAAGGTTTTTGTCTTCTAAAACGACGTTGTGACAACTGAAGGAGATAGCCTCGGGTTCCAGAACCACAACGAACGGGTGAGGACTACCATCAACCCCATTCACTAAACCGGCAGCTGTCAAGCAATATTTCATTAGAACAATGGTGGCATTATCCCAAGTAGATGGAACAGTCACGCACCATTGGATCATCTTCTTGGTGAATTCATCTCCGTAATGTTTTTTCAAAGTCTCAAGAATTAGTGCACCCATTTCACGCAAATAATCTGTAATTACTACTTCCAGCGTAAGTCCTGGTGGAAGTGGTGGAGCGAGTGACGAACTCCCTGTAGCTCTGCTAGTCAGGTGCAACTTGAATCTACTTACATACATCCCGATAGTAGGGTGTGATAGAGTATCACTCACAAGGTTAGACTGGTGAGTATCTCGTGCGTACAATGCATAAGCACTGTTACCCCAAGCCATAAGCTGCCACCTACCTTCCCCGCCAGATTGTCTTTTATAGTAGTTACTGGTCAGGGTTTTGCACGATGGAGCTTCATGTGCTGCATTCGGATAGTCCCAATGAGTGTAAATCCTTTGAGGATTGTTGAACTGTGCGTAGGCAAACCCAGAGTGCATAGTGCCGAAATCCAGACCGACTACCACCTGAGGTTCTGGGAGAACCTCATCCGTAACTTTCGCAATTTGTTCAGCAGAATCCCTCTGCTTCGTTAATTTCATGTTAACAAGCTGGGACACCACTTGGTTCAACCCTTCAATCACCTGTGCTTCATCGTCAATGAACTCACATCCGTTTCTAGAATCGATGGAAAAACCCATTTGGTTGGGCTTTATCTTGTACAGGTTGTAGACGGCTTTCTGTAAGAAGTAAATTCAGGTTAAAGAGATAGGACCGAAACCAAATACTAAATATGACATCTTTGAGAACGTAGTATATTATGCGCTCGACCTAAAAAGCACTGCAAGAGGGGGAAATGAATCGCCATATCATGTATACTTTTAGGATTACTCCAAGTACCTTCTCTTGGCTAGTAAAGATACTCCTACACAAGCCAATTACAAGAGATACAATTCCATACAATGTCACAAGTAGATTACCTTATCAACTCCAGCTGAGAGTAGGTCGTCTGTATTAACCCCAGCATCTCCATCACTCTGCAACCCCAAAAGTATTTCTGGGTTGTAGCCAATCACAACAGGAAGCTCCAATTGTTGAGGTCCTGAACTAATAAAGTTCATAGCCTCTGCTTTAATTTCTATGGAAGATCGTCCAAAGAAGAGAGACACTTTCACTTCACGTTTTTTATCCAATTTCATGTCCGACGATATGTCAATTTCAATTTCACCTTCCTTCTTAATTGTCTCCCCTACTGTGTATCTTGGATTAATCTCATCAGAGCTGAAAAGTTGTAATTGTATCTTTTGCTGCCCACGCATTCCAGGGAAAAAGGTTTTGCTGATGCAATCGTCCACATAAACAATGTCACCCTTTCTGACGTAGACACTGAAACGGTTATAGCATTTCGAAACTCCGTCGATAAGTTCAAGATATTCGGGCGGATCAACTCCCTTTTCAAAATTACGCAAACAGTGAAAACCATATGTTTTTCTACTTACTCTAGATACGATCGTACCAGGGTTGAATGCCAATGCAACAGCGCCAAGGCTTACCGCACTAGCAGGGTTGGGTGGGTGGATGATGTGTGGCACTTCCTCTTTAAATCTAGCTTTAATGCGGCCCATGAGATATTTCGATTCTGCAAATCCTCCAACCACAACAATGATCTTTACTCCATTCGCTTGAACCAATTGGTCTGCGATGAGAGCCAGATTCTGATCAACTATGGGATCAAAAATTGATTGCATCTCCTCATCTGTGATCTCTACTTCGTCGTATTCCCTTCCAAATTCACCATTTTTGTCGTCCTGTTCCTCCCACTCTGTTGCCAATTTGGAAGGAAGGCCGACGAAAGTGCTAGATTCTCTTGATAAGCCGAATCCAGTTTTTTTAACTTCCCAATTCTTGATCAACGTCTCTTCAACCTCGGGATACTTGTCTATGCAGTTCTGCAAGCAGGGTCCAATCTTTCTATGTAGAAACTCCATAAATTTAGAATCCACGTAACTACCGCCACACAAGCCCCCGGAGCTGGTCGTCAATTCCTTCACTCTGTAACATTCACCGACAGAAACGACCTCCTGCACAACAATGTCGGAGGTTCCTCCCCCAATGTCTGCCACCAAGATCTTGTCACCAACCTCGAGAATCTGTTCCTTCATGACCTTGTAACAATGAAAGGATGCAGCCTCTGGTTCCAATACCAGGATGAGCGGGTGGTGACTTCCATCGACCCCACCCACCAAACCAGCATTCGTCATGCAGGATTTCATGACTGCCTTGGCATCATTGTTCCAAATAGATGGAACAGTCACACACCATTGGATATTCTTCTTGGTCAGTTCACCACTGTAACCATCTCGAATTATATTGACAATTAGCTCGCCTATCCTGCGCAAATAATCGGTAATTACTACATCCACTGTAAGCCCCTGTGGAAGTGGTGTTGCCGATGGTGCCCCGAAACCTTTGCTTGCTAGGTGCAGCTTAAATTTTGTAAGATATACTGCTGGTACCTTAGCTTTTCGGTTGCGATTATTTCGGGAATTCGCTTCACGAGCACCATATCCCCAGTTTTCGAACTGCCACTTAACTCCGGTCTCGCCCTGTTTTACGTAAAAGCTTGATGTCAGGGTTTTAGGGTATGTGTTACTTACTCCTCCTGGATACACATAATTCGCGTAAACTTTCTCTGGATCGTCAGTATGTGCGTGGGCAAACCCAGAAAACGTGGTACCAAAATCAAGTCCCACGATTATCTTACGTTTGGAAAGATTGTCACCACCTTTCAAACTTTCCATCTTTCAACGTCTGATTTACTCAGATAATTGCGATAATTTCAAAACTCCAGCAAATCCAGTTGTACTTGGATGTAAATGGCTTTCTTTCCAAGAGATACCATATAGCTCATGAAGTCCTAAATAATATCCTGAAACAACAAAATTCAAAATACAAGGGAAAGCTTCAATTCTTCCAGCGGATCAAAGCACTCGTAATGATTCGGCATGTAATTTTTGGAGCATAAACAATCTGCAACATCATAAAATTTGGCTCTTTCAATGCTTAAACTGAATTGATGGTAGTATTCTATCAGCGATTGCAAATCATATTACAGACCACCGGCCGGACATCATGATAGGCCTTGCACCCAACACAAATTCTTACTAGCTACTCCGACATGATTATCTTCCTAGCTTTTTAGACCAGGAAAAATTCATGCAGAAACTGACATTTCCAGCAGCATCATATAGAAGCCGCATCACCGAAGGACTAATGAGCATCAATCAGTAAATAGGCCATGGATCGCAATTGGAACTCACGCAGCAAAATCTCAGCTGTACCATTGAAGTTCTAGTCTGAGTCTACGAAACAACATCAATTGAATTAAATGCTTGCCAGAATCTAGCTCCAGAAAATTAGTTCGTGGATACATGTGGCGAAGGCATGTACGCACCCGTACAGGTAGTCCTGAAATGGTTCTAGACTTAGCTAAGAGAATTTCCTGTCACGTTACCTCGGAGTTCTTCACATTCCAATTTCTTGACACAGCGCCAGATCAATGGTAGTTCCTCAAATTCAATTCAGAGTAGCCTCCATAAAAATTATTCTATCCAAAATTTAACGATCCCTAAATCAACGCAAACAGACAATGAACTAGACTTTGGGTCTAGCAACCTCAACACACAAGCGCTGACAAGTGATTCCAAGATTAACACCACTCCACGAGTTAGAACACTGCACCAAAAACCCAGCCATAATCTCCATTGAGAAGCTAGGGTGACGTTTTTTTGAATGTCTCATTAATAAACACTAAGGAGTCTCATGACATACCTCTATTCATGTAACCTGTCCTTGGAACATGAAGATGATGTCAATGCCTAGTTCACTAGCAGCCGTCAATGTATAGATTGGAGAACAGGAGCTACACATAACACTAGAAGGGTTTCAATAGGTAGCAATATCAACTAAACAGTAGTTGTAGAATGGGTGTGGCGCTTAAAATTGTTTTCATGGTAGAGTGCGACAATTCAAAGTTATTTCAACATTCCGTCGCTACAAACGTAAACCTTATACGACATGTAGGTATATGGACCACAATCACAATGTAAACTAAGTAAATCAATGCAGTAATGATCAAATGAAACCCTAAATCAGACTATTAGTCCATTTCATGGATTTCGTCAGAATGTACCAACTCACAACGCTGTAAAATGGGGTTCAACTGTAGTTCCATTAGGTTATATCGGCATATTTTCACTGCACTGGAATTTTGATCGACACATCACATACAATTCATAATGATAATTCTTAAGACTAGCAAATAAATAGAGAAAACAAAACAAAACACAATAAATAAATAAAACAGAAAACAAAAGACAAGGGAACGAAGGAACGAAGCAACAGAAACCTGCCCTTATTGCACACAACGATCAGCAGCAATTGAAATCGACAACGGACACCGATCAGTCGTTCCAAATAGTAGAATTCATCACTGTGGCATCGACGTAAGCCGGACCTTGGTTGCAAAATGAATTCTGAAATCACATAATCCAGCGCGGCGCTGTTCCACCGTCGACGATGAAAGAACTCGAGATGGGTACAACCCGAAGTTTTAACAGATCCTTGTAAGAGCGACGGTACTAATCCCACGCAAGAAATCACTAGCAGCAAGTTACTTCAATCAAATCCAGATGGAGTATCGCGCGCGCTGCAATTGCGTGTAGAACGGGGGCAGAGCAATGTGGGTATAGTCGGCATTCAAGACAACTACGTCGAAATGTCGGGTCCCAGGCTGGAAGCGGCGCCAGCTTCGCTTCATGTGGGAGGAAAAGTCGGGCGGAACGAAGAAGTGGGGACAGCCGGAGCACATCACCTGTTGAATGTTCTACGCTGGTTCTCGGAACAAAGCAGCACGCGCTAGATTCCCCCGCACAGGACTTGCGACATTCCCGTCCCCCATCCTCGCTGCAGGAAGCAGTTGGAAGAATCAGTCTTCGACAGGGCGTGGTAAGCAGCTGAACATGATTCCGACGTCTGGGAACTGGCACCGGGGTCTTCCGGAAAGTCCGTTCATACAGCCAACTAGGTGAGCTCACCAAGTCGGCTTGATTATTTAACCAATTTTGTTGTAGAGGTTAAACTGTCTTAGATATTCGTGTAGTCACAGTTAGGTATTGATATTTATTGAAACAAGAAGATCTATGCGTGTCTGTTTAATATCAGTCTGGCATGGCCCGTCGGAGATGGTCAGAGGAAGCGGACATTCTCAAATTAAATGGCTTAAAACTTGAGCCAAACTTTGTTTGGTGTGTTGATATTTGTCATGACATTGATTGTTTGTCATTAGACAATCTGCTATACAATCTTGAGGCACAAGTGCTTCGACAAGTTTGGAGATCAAACCTGATTTACAAAAATAATTGATATAATTGTACAACCTAACTCCCACTAACTTGAAAGCGGTACCGGTTAATACTAATCTCGCACAATCTTCTTCTCACGCGACATGAAATGGAAGATCCCCAAGGCCAATGGGACGAGGGGAGAGAGAGACCCTCATCACCAGGATGATAAAATTTCTTTGGCGGGTATCCAATTAGTGATATACCTACGGAGGCCTCCTCAGTCGCTCATGCACATCTCTCCTGTCGGTAATCTTTATGTGGTACAAGACCTCGGGTGTGGCATAAGTTCGGCTAGAATCGATCACCAATGGCTTGCTCGGAGAAGCAGCACTTTTCAAATTGAACCTGTCACGTCTTCACAAGCCCGAGCCAAATAAAGGTCCTAAGTTCAGTTTTGTATGTTTTATCGCAACCTTTCTCCCGAATTTTAATGCCCTGGATGGAATCACAGGAGTGGAAGGGACATCCATGTAAGGCTCGCTGGGACAAGGCGAAGTGAACAGAGCTGCCTTCAGGGATCCAGTTACAGCTGAAATTTTTGAGTCATCCTCAGGGGAGTTGAACTTCAGGGATCGTACAGAGGAAGCATGCTTCATGGGCGCAGCATCAGGCGACTGGAATTCTTCTTGGTCAGCATGGTAGGAAACATAAACAGAACCGTCTCCACGTTCAGATTTAAGCGGAGTGCCAGGAGTGTAACAATACTTGGACGACTTCATCGAAGTCCTAGAAGACTTCACTGGAGTCTTGAGTCCATCGCATTCCCCCTCGATCAGGGAACATTGATCGACGGCATTTGACGTCCGTGCTGGTGCTCTTAAATCCCACTCAACAGAGACCTCCTCGCGCATGGAAGGCTTTGCTGGTGTGCTGAAAAGACTATTTGAAGCATATGAACTCTGGTTCACGATAGAGAAATGAGGTCGCTTTTTGGCACTCTTGTACACGGCCGTTGAGGACCGTTGAGGGGTTCGAAATGTCTGGACAGGTTTTATTGGTGTTTGGAGCTCTTCAGGTTGCACGATCTCAAGCTCCTCCTCTGGGAGAACATGATGACATTTAACTGGTTCGAGTTCCACCGACGAGCTAGGAGCGTCGGTAGCGAGGGCGACATTGGCACAATCCTCACTGGCTGACACAGTTTCTGATAGGCTACGTGAAATGGAGAAGAAAGGTCTGAAAGAAGGCGTGAAATGCGATGTTCCCAGCGGCAACTCCGCCCCATTATGGACATCTCTGTGGGTTGTCCTGTTGATGGGCATCGGGAGGACATTACTCGACAATCTTGAACATGCTGACGAGACCTCTGCAAGCCTCTCATTAGAAATAAAAGAGCCAGCCGGTTTGACTGACTTAATAGAGAAACTGGGTTTGAAGGGTTTCGAGAAGTGCATAGAGCTAGCTAATAGTATTTCCGAGTCCGACAGCTTCACCCTATGTGGAGCAGTGTTAATTCTCATGGCAATGCATGTAGTCACAGCAGGCATTACAGAGTAGGCCCCCTTTGAAGCTGAGTTTTCACTGAATATAAGTTGAGGCAACGGGTGTTCGGGCACATCATCCTCCTGAAAGCAAAAACCAAGTCCTGAGTACATCATGAGGTTTTAAGAATTCACAACCTTATACGACAACCACCATGGGGCAAACGAGGTGGACCAGGATTCAGATATTGAATACCTCAGAATGAATGGAGGCGAATTTCGATAATCGGACACGAAATACACGTCTTCGCTGCACAGCCTCAATTTTAGGTTTCTTGGTAGAGCACCCTAATGTACTTGGTAGGACCTCTGCTTCGGCAGGTAGTGGCAGCAGAGAGATCTTCATCTCATATTTCTTGTTGTGAGAATTTTGTTCGTGTGGGTGCACATATTCAAGGTCAATGGCTTCGGGAAGAATATGCTTAATCTGCGCCAAACGCCTCTGCAGAAAGCACCTGCAAAGACAGTTTCGTATTCAAATTTGTGAAATGAACCAAAATGGAACAGGAGGAATATTAATTCATAAATAGCACGCAAGTTCGCACATAACAAAGTCCTGTGTACATGGGAGTGCAGAGGGCGTGCTGTACCTCTTCGTGTTGGCTTCGATCGTGGAACAGACAGCCTGGAAAGAGCAGAGTTGTCGACGAATGTCGAGAAAACTAATGGCCGCTTCCAAGTCATCGTATAAGGATTCCAACAGAGCATATCTGCACAATCAGGTGTCAGCCTCGATTACTCATCTGGTACTTATGGATACACCTGCAAATACATCACCATTTCAAATTGTCCATACATTCGTCATTGACCTAATTATACTGTGAAGAGTATGCATTTGCACTCTGAAGAATACAACATATGTCCCACCAATAATCAGATCAGGCGAGCGGTCTTACTTCTTAGGAAGCTGAGCAGGGGCTTCCTCTAGGGAAGCAAGATACACATCCGCTGGTGTGTCATTCTCTCGCTTACGGAAACCAACGACTCCATTATTACCCACAGGCTTAACACTGGAAAAGTTGGGCTTTCTACTTCTGAAACCCAACATTCCTCGGTCAGCCATTTCACTGTCTTCAAAAACAGGAGATTGCTTCTGCAAGATCCCATCTATGGAAGACATTGTGCTGTATCTTGCGAGCCCCAACAGCACAGAACACTACGACACAGGAGCTCTAAACTCCTTCAACACCAGGCAACACAAGGATAAGACGCCATCATAGAGTCTAGCAGGGTCGGAGAACTACAATATCAGTACTGCTCCTTAATTCACATCGGCTGTCAGTTCTCCCAGCACGACGGCGAGAACACCAAAATCCCCTCAACTTATAAAAATGTTTTACACATTGTCTTGAATTTCTGTAGGTCGATCCCTTACTCGACCTCTCGCGCTCTCTTCCACTCGTGTAAATGCGTTCGTTGCTGCAATAAGAGAAAACCCAACAAACTCTGATCGTCTGCGGCGACAATACAACTGAGAGTAAACGAAACGAGAGTCTCAGACACCCAATCCAAGCTGAGGCAGGAGGAGGAAGGGGGGATGACGTGAAGGCGGGAGATAGCAAGAAATGGCGCGAGAGAGGCCGAGAAGATGAGTAACATGAGGGCACTTCCAGCTACTTGAGTGGCGGGAACGGACCGAAACTGGCGGGAAGGGTGTGCAGTGGGATCCAAGGGAGCTTCGATGGATGAGATCTAATCCTTTACATCACTACAGGTTTTCCCGGTTCCTAGACGGGCCACTGATGGAGCTTCGCGCCATAAATGGCCAGCTCCGTTGAAACGTTCGTTTGCAGAACGAGGGTAAAACACACCACGTCTGCTCACAATTCAAAGCTCTAAGGACAGCAATAGATAGATCTAATGAATGATATCACCAAGAGAGAAAAAAAAAAATTGTTGTGTGAATACTAATATACTGAGCAGATTAACTGGAAATCCAATGATTTTTCGAGGCTACGTCGAGAAAGAGTCTTAGCTCGTGTAATCAAATACCCAGTCAATGGGATCTCATGGCAATGGATTTGTCCAGACCCAGCTTGTCCTCTTCATAATTCTCCGAGGTGATTGTCTCAGTTTGAATTCATTCTATTTACAAACAATGCAAATAATATTCTGAATACTACCAAAATGCAATAGATGATGCAGTGCTTCCAGCCCGTTTCTCTCAAGATCTGAGTTTATAGATCGAACTCAGACTGAAGCTTTTCAATTAGTCCCTAAAATTCACAAACAGCGGGGGGGGGGGGGGGGATGAAACTCTCAATTTCGAGTGGCTTCATTTATAAATGAATGCTTCAAAACTGGATAGTTTCACCTGCAGTTTCACATAATTTTGCTAATAAGGGCACACCTTCAAAGATGGCTATAAAGGAATAGGTACTCAGCTTGTACCTAGTATTGGATGAAAAGCAAACCTAAATGGCTCCTTAGACCAAAACATTTTGCAGACCAGGATGAGAAATGCTTATAATGAACAGAATAATAGCTAGAATGGCAAACACGACTCAATTTGTTCAGCATGCTAAACAAATTCTTGTACAAAACTTGGCCCTTGCTGTTACACAACACAAGCATTCTGATAGCATGCATATAAGCATTAATTCTACCACATGCTTGCAGAACTAGATGTAGTTGGCTTGCACATGTTAGAATGCCTGTGCAACTTTACTGTCCATGTCCAGTACTTAAATCTGCAACTGACAGTCATCTAATCTTTAGTAAACCTACTTAAATTGCAAAACTCAAAATTAATATATCAAACAAGTGAAAAAAAAATTTCTGTAGAGGAAAATGAAATTATTTTATTAACTCAAAATATATATTTTATGGTTGAACTATTTTTTAAATAGTAATTGGAAATATTTGTAGGTCTTTTGGATTATAAATGATTAAAAAAAGAAAACTATAATTTTTTGTATTATAAGATATTTGAATATTCATTATATTATTATTAGTACTTTATACTTCAAATTTTCAAAAAATATTAAAATAAAAAATAAAAAATTATTTAATTATACATAAAAAATAAAAAACGAACCTATAAAAAAATATATTATAATTATTTTTAAAAAATAAATAAAGTTGCAATTATTTCTTATATTATTTTAAATTTAATTTGATAATATTAACAAAAGATTTACATTTTTATGGTAATTAATAATTAATACTAAAATTTATAAATTCTCTCTATGAAATATTATATTTTTTTTATATATTTTTATTTTAAAATATCTAAATCTTATTAATAGATGCATGGATTAAATTTGATATTTTACTAAAAATATTTTTTAAATATATAAAATTATTATTAATTATATATTATAAATGGATACATTAAGAATAGCAAATCTAAAGCACTTTTTAGTTGAATTTCATTAATAAATTGCACTTGGATTCTTAATTTTTAGTACTATTAGTTAATATTAATAAACTTCTTAAAAACATTTTAATAAAAGAGATCAAATTAGCATCATAAATTATAATGTAAATAGTTATTTGAAGTAGTATACTTTTTAAAGAAACTTATACCATTTCATATTTTTATTACCAAATAATCTTTATATTGATTAATAGTAAACATAATTGATGTATTACATATATTGATTGATATATCATTATATATATATATATATATATATATATATACATAACACTCATAATGATTCTTAAATATATTATAATAATAGGTATATAATGCATTAAAAATCATATATTTATACACACACATAAAAATATTTAAACATAATGTAATATTTCAAGAGAGAATAAGTTGAATTTTTTTACAAATTTTTATGTAAATGAAAGTAAAATAAGTAATGTGTTTTTTTGTCAAAATTTAATATTGTGTTTATTGGTCTTATAAAAACACATAAAATAAACCTCTAGATACTTGTTAAAAATACAATAAATACATATATATATATACATATTTTCAAAATAATAAGGTTCTTTAAAAGTAATTTTATATTTCAAAATTTTATGTGAGAATGAAATAAAAGCTTCTTAACTAAAATTAGAACAAGTGAAAGGAATTGACAAGACTAAATTTCGCTTCAATCTTGCTTGTATGTTTATATATTTAATTTCAATATCATAAAGGAATTTGATAAGAACCTAATGACTTAAGATATATGTGTCAAATTTATGGGTTGTTTCTAAGGTCTACAGACTCAAGGAAATTTTAATAGTAATATATATATTCTTATTTCAATTCACTTTTATTTATTTAGGTAATGTTAGTAGCTATAATATTCTATATATATATATATATTCTTTTAATTTTATTTTTTTAAGAAATAATAGGAAGATCCTAATTTTCTTCATTAGTTTGTAAAAAATTATATATATATATATATATAATATTTTTAAAAAATTAAATTTATATTCTATATAAGAATAGTTGAAATGTCTTTTGACTTTTTACTCATGCTTAATGCTTGACCAGTTGGACTACCCAACTATTTGGTAATTGGTGAAGATTTCTCAAATATCTTAAACCAAAATATTAAAAATATTGATAGATGTATTGTCCACCTCCAACAACATTAAGAACCCAAACTTCTTAGTAAGATAACAATAAAATATACATTATGTCTTACTATTTATTTAAAATAAAATAAAAGTATAATTTATATCTCTTAAGAATTAATATTTTAATAATAATTTTGCAAAGATCATATCATTTATCTAGCAATATTTCAAGTAATCATTCTTAAAACATAAGTTAATTTTTTTATTTTTTTAATTGATTAAGACAAATCATAAAAGAAATTATAAAAAATATTAAAATAAATAAAGATTAAATAGTTCACTTATCTGTAAAATAATCTTGATTTTCAAAATAATTTAAATTCATTGACTTTGATTAAAATAAAAAAATCAATATAAAATCCAAAAATTTCTAATGCGTCTGCAAGAATCTTAGATGGATTTTATGTGCTCTAACTAATTTTATCTCCACCCTTTTATAAAAGATACATTTCTTCATTGTGGTGCTAAAGTGAATCTAAAACTTAGCCCATGTTATTATTTATTAATTTGAAAAATATTTAATAGTCATTATTTTTTACTTTTTATTAATATTTATTCTGCAATTTATTTTTAATAAAATCATAAAAATATATGGTGCATTATTATTGATTTAGGTGATTGCCTTTAGTATTCAATTACCATGAAGCATGGTAGATATGATGGTGGATTGATTTTGATATCATAATAAAATAACCAACTATATATATATATATAGTTATAGTTATAGTTATAATTGGTTATTTATTTAGTTAGTCAGTGATGCTTTAATAGTTGATATAAAATTAATTTTACAAATTAAACAGAAATTTAAAAATTAGATAAAAAAACTATAGCTCTTGTTACAAGGATTAAATGATATTTGTTCGGAAACTATTTATTTATTTATTTATTTATTTTGTCGTGTAAAAACTTATGCAGTAGCAAGACAATTGTCTGATATATTGAATGATATTTGAAACAGCGTCTTTAATCTTTTTTCAATACCCTATTCATGAATTTAGTTTTTCCATGAATTTAAAAATAAAGAAATAATGGCATCATAATCTTCTCATGTAACATCTTAAAGAGTAATCTTTAAAACTTTTTTGAAATTGAGGTGTTTAATTTAATATACTTTCAATTAAGAATCTTTTATTTTAATAATTAAAATTTTAAAAAAGTTTGGTTTTATTTTGACCATCATATCCACCATCTCTAAAAGTTAATTCAATAATTTAAAGTATATGTCATATATTCTATAAAATAAAATGGCTAAAACGGACTTCAAATAGATTATGATTAAAAAAACCCAAGTCGAGGTCTTCAAAGTAATCGACAACCAAAACATTTTAATGTTGTGTAAAACATATAAGATTGTGTTCAAATTCATACCTATCCAGATTAAATTAAATTTAAAATTTAAAAATTTAATATTCAGAAGATTTATAGATATATTAGAAAAATCATTTATATGATAGAAAAAGACTGATTTCAAGAAAAAGACTTTAAATATTTTATATGTTATAAAGTAACAATTATGGCGAATAATATTTGTGAAGACATGGCCAATTTCAATTTAATTCATCATATTCAATTCATTCTTAAATTTTAAAATTTGTAATATTTATTTTAAGAAGTACATAAAAAATGTAAATCTGTAATAGGGATTTTATATTGCAGTATTTAAATTTTATTTGATGCATATTAATAAATAATTTCAAATTTTTATTGATGTTGTCATTGGTAGACTCTATTTAATTTTATTTATTGATACCCAAAAATATATATTTTTTATTACATTAGAAAAAATTAAGTATTGTAATAAAATTCATCCTGTTCTATTTATTTGCTGTAAAACCTCTTATTATTCTGACAAGAATCTAAGTTAAGATATGAACAAGACAAAGAAATCAAAAAAAGAATTGTCTTAAGAAATAAAACATGATTTTTTTTGAATTTCATAGAAAAATTTGAAGTGTAATATTAGTATGAAATATGCATTACCATGCATCAAAATATTGAAAATTCAGTCAGAATCAGTTGAATTGTTGTTCTGATTCACACTCGGAGCCAAAATGCGGGATCCCGTGACGGTGTGAACAGAGTTTCGACGAACTGGACTTGTCCATTCACATTGCAGCCGTGATCTCGGAACAACTGCATATCGAATCCCGACCCGTCCTGGTCAAACTCCCGACCGAGCCCGGCCCTACCCGGCCCGGCCTACTCTCAGAGTTTACCGGAAGAACAGAGTAAATAGAAAGAAATTGCTAATTAGGGTGATTCCATCGATTCTCGGCACTTCCTTCCAATTCGCCATTAGGGTTTCCACCTCTGGATGGTGTAATTGTCGTCGCTCATGGTCGAAATTCGGTCGTGCTTTCGTTGCCTGCGTCACTCTTGCACCGCCAGTCACCATTCTGTGCCCGATTCGGGATTCAGTAGAGGGTGATGCTTTTGGGAGGAGCGGTGAGGTCAGAAATTTTTCAGATGGTGGGAAATTGGCATTTCGGTGAAGGGATTGGATTTTGTTAGGTGACGCCTTGCCTGGCATGGGGGTTGTGATGAGGTGCAGAGGTTTGGTCATTTGGTGTTAAGAGATTGAGTGTGTCGGAGAAATTGGATACGTACAGGTAGCGTTTG
Organism: Physcomitrium patens; assembly: GCF_059467195.1. Taxonomy (NCBI): domain Eukaryota; kingdom Viridiplantae; phylum Streptophyta; class Bryopsida; order Funariales; family Funariaceae; genus Physcomitrium; species Physcomitrium patens. The sequence goes on along the minus strand of NC_143427.1, from coordinate 3,938,164 downwards.
TGAGAGCCTCAGAATACGTACTCTTTTTAGCGGATGTGAAGGTGGGGACTATATAGTGGTTCGGAGAGCGAAATGCTGCTTCTGAATTGCTGGAATTCGACGTGAATTGCGTTTCATCCACGTAAGGCCTCTCGTGTTTTTGATCGTGAGTTCGGATTTGGATTTTGCTCATTGTGTTGTATGCAGGATTGGGATTTTGATTGTGACTTCGTTAGGAGTTAATATTTCTGCGCTTTGTTTTGTTTTGTTTTGTTTTGTTTTTTTTTTTTCAGTATAGGTTTATAAAATCGGGTTGGGCAATTTTTGGCAGTCGCTATTTCAGCACTCTTTGTTGGTTAATGGTTCATGATCTCCTTTGGTGATCGGAAACTGAAGGCTAAACAGGATACGCAGGTTTCACATAAGCAAGTAGTGGATTTGATAACTACAATTAAACTTCTTATTTGTGTTCGAGTATCGTTTGTAAGGGATACAATTGTGAAACCCTGTAGAATGTGAGAAGATATAGTTCTAGGTGAGGCATGTATATGTATTTTTATTTGGAGGGGGAGGTGTTTGCAATTTTCACAACGAGGTCCGAGCTTGGGAACAATTTTGACGATTTTAGATCCGTTCTTGGGTGTAGATAGTAGTGCTCCACCGGAGTGTGAGCTGTGACCATCTCAATTCTGATTACCCATGCGCGTTTTATTTGGTATATTTTCTGACATTGCATAGTTTATGTTATTCTTTATCATTTAGGGTTTGGTGCAGGATATGGATAGCACACCTTTGTCGCCGCTGGTGGTTGCGCTCAATTACAAGCTCGACGTTCTCGTGTCGATTTGGCTGCACCCTCCAGGAGAAGATTTTCAGTTGTGAAGAAGTTTGTGAATAGGTCTTTTTTTTTCTTCATACTGGAAGTACTTGTATGAAGGAGTCTGCGGCTGCGGATTTAATATACACGGGAGCAATGAAAACTGCTTATGATTACGATGCTCTGTATAATTGGTAGGTTCCGTAGCTTGCTTAAGGGATCGTAAAAGGCAGTTTTTGATATTATCGTAGAGATGAGTGTGCTTTTCATTTCGAGGTGACTTGCTTACGTTCAGCGACCTAGAAAATGACCATTACGTTTGTGCAAAAATCAGGATCAGCTTCAGCGGCTTTATGAATCTGTCAAATCTTCCTTAATGATGCCAGGTTTGGTTTTAGGAGTTTGCTACATGTACAACACGCGATTCTTGAATATTCCTTGAATGTGTGTTTGTGACTGGTGACTTGCTTTGCAGGTATGTCAGTGCATGCGAAAGATATGGGACGAGTCCTCACAGTTCTATCCTTTCAGTATTCGACAAGGTGAGCATGTAGTTAATGCCTCTTTACAGTTGTCATTAATGTGTAGTTGAGGGTGCAAGTAGAACAGAAAAATATTACGTGTATTTCGTTGTAAACAACTTTGTTTTTATTACAGCCAATATTAGTAAGTATTATTTTATTTTATTTTAATTTTCTTTGTTCTGTAGGTGCATTATCTTCATATCTATGCGGGATGAAAAATGTCCTGAAGTAGTACTAGCAATTATATGATCATTTTTTTCATGAAGAGTCAGATATTTTTCATAGTTGAGGGTGTTACAGCATAATATAATTTACTGTAGTATTTCTACTAATTTTAGTTAGGGCTGTCCAATTTAGGTAGTGGGACATCAAAAGCAGCTTCTATGGTTTTCAACTTGGTTGTTTCTGACACGTAAGAGAAATGCTTGTCCATTCACCTTTTCGATCATGCAAAATGGGTTTAATTCTGCTTGGTTCTTTGGGATTTATGGATATGCTTACTTGCTAGTTTTGTCTGCACACTTGTATGTCAGGTTCGAAATCAGCATACGAAGGAGGACCGAACCCTTACGATTCCCTTGGATCAGATTCCGAATAATGACATCGAGCCTCTTATGGAGATGTTGTCAGCAGTCGAAACTTCAGACCTAGACGCAATTGATATCGTGTATAGCAACTCAGTGTCAAATCTGAGATGGTCACGGGTGGTTCACGTCATGCGAGCTGCTGGCTCCAAGCTCCGAAATGCAGACCTAAGAGACAATGTTTTTGGACGCGAAGCTGTTAGGTTTGTGACTTTATACTTGCTTTGACATCGTGAATCCCTTACCTAGTGTCAAATATTTTGTGCTTAATAATTTTTAACATGAGTGAAGTAAAAACTCTTATATGATGTTTTGTTGTTCTTTTAAGTGCTTTACGTGTTTGTTTGCAGGGAGCTTTTTCATGGTGGAATCAACTGTCAGAGTATGGATGTTAGTTTCTCACGCATTCGCAAAATGGAAATGTCAGGACATTTTCCCAACTTACATACCTTGAACCTTGACTACTGCTTCTCAGTGACCTGCTTACCTGAAGGGTGCTTTGGTGCTATGCCTAAGCTGGCAAAGCTCTCTATGTGTGGCACCAGCGTCATGAACTTGTGGACAACTAGTGTCGCTTTACGTAAGCTTGTAGCTTTGAGAGAGCTCCGATTCCAAAAGTGTCTGTGTTGTCAAGGCACAGGTCAGTGTGCAGCTCTAGCAGCTTGTCCGCAAAGTGATGGTATTGGTGGGCGGAAGGGGCGTTTATACCAGGTTTGGTGTTTCGTATAGTACATCGTCTCTAATGAGATAGAGCAGGCTCTGCTATTTATTTTTATTTATTTATTTATTTAATTCAGTTTTTATCGTGTAGCTAAAGATTAGCTTCGATGGGATGTTTGTGCGTTGGTTGCAAATCTAGCTGAAGTTGAATTTTGAAACAAGATTGGAGTTTGCTCTTGTGAACAGGGTGGTGCGGAGAGGAATCAGCCCAGGCAGTGGGTACCTCCACCCGACAGGAGTGGAGAAGCTTACGAATCGTCTGGTTCTGTTCTTTCCGACCTTTCAGGAAGTGAGGATGATTCAGATCACCTATTTAGATATCCAGAGTCAGATGATAATCAGGGATCTGGCAACTCGAGTGTGGAATCAGCTGAAGACAGTGATACTGAGCAGGTCAGGGTTTGATGATCTGAAGTGATTGTACTCTTTTTCGAAGATAATGTTACTTAATTGGAAGCAGTTTGATTTATTTATTATTTATTATCAACTTGGATTTGTTTACAGGCTGCACCAAGGGAAAGCCAGGTCATGGATGTTGTAAGAGGTGATGATCCAGCCTACCCTACTCTTATGCGAGGAAGTGGTGAGGATCAAGGCGACCCAGAGAGTGAACACACCATTGTAGATGAAGAGCTTCCGTTAGTCGCTGAGCAACTTGTAGCATCAAACCAAGAGGCTCACGAGGAAGATCACGTCAGAGATGGGATATCGGATCTTCTTGACTTGGTCGATTCTTGCACACTGCCTGACTCAAGGGCCCCATTTGGTGGAATTCTGTCTAATACTTCTATTAGTGAAGGATTATGTCAGTTGGAAACTGATGATGCTGAAATATCAATGTTAGAGGCTCTCGAGAGGGTTGTTGCTCGAAAGACTCACCTCAGTATTAGAGGATCAGCTAGCCAGATTGAAGAGTCTAATCAGGAAATCACTTTAAGACGAAGTGAAGGCAGTGGTGAACGAGCTAGCGAGCGGGAGGCAGAAAGAGCAGAAGACAATGGAGACGGGCCCTATCCGATGGCGATTCCAGGATCAAATGCTTGGCCCGGTGCTCGTCCCGCATCACCTATATGCTACGAAAAGAACTACCGGGAATTTTTGATCAATATGCTTCCAGGTCTTCAAGTACTGGACAACATGGCTATAACCGAGAATGAAAGGGAAAAAGCTCGTTATGTGTATGAACAGCGATTTGAACCTGTAGCAAATAATCGAAGGGTAATGGAGAATTTACTTCAGGTACTGAAACCGTACGTAGGATTAGAAGCTCAGAAAGAAACAGTTAATAATTCTCAGCTTTCTACTTCTTGCGAGAGTGTGATACCTAGTACTGTTTGTCCTGAATATCTCTGTTACTTTGCAGGTCATCAATCGACGAGAAGTGGGTGGTTTTGGTATTAGAGCTGGTCGTGGTAGTAAGTTAATTCACGTAAATAATGAGAGGAGTTCCGATGCATATACCCGCTCTCTTTCCGCTGCCAAACTCGGATCTAATGCATGGCCTACGATGAAGACCATCTGTCGGTTTAAGAAACCAAGTTTAGATGGTGGTAGACGATGTCGACCTCGCCAGTTTGAGTATCATCCTACAGAGCCAAGTTACATGGTTTTTGGAACACTTCAAGGAGAGGTGGTGGTTATCAATCATGAGAGTGACAAGGTCGTGGGATACGTACAATCCATTGGTGCTCCACACAGTATTCTTGGGCTCTGTTGGTTGAACAAGGATCCAAACAAGGTACACTTTGCAGCTCTTATGTGCTCCTTTACAAAATGTTCTTTCTGTATTGAAGTGCATATGTAATTGTTCTTATCAACTTCATTTCCCTAATCGTCCTGTGCAGCTGATTGCTGGATCAGACAATGGATGCATTCAACTTTATGATGTTAACCACATGCGAGCCTCTGAGATTTCGTCTGAGAGACGCGTTTCCAGTATATATCAACACCAAAGTAATGGACGTTGGGGTCGGCAATCTAACTCTGGGAACATTGGCGGTAGAAATGGGAGGAGTCCCACAATTTACACTTACGATGATTTTGAGCAGTTAACGTCTGTTCACATAAACTCAAGTGATGACTATTTTGTGGCAAGTGGATATTCCAATCATGTTGGTCTTTACGATCTTCGCACTGGCACGCGAATGCAAATCTTTCGTGATCTGCATAAAGAGCATATCAACGTGGTGAAGTTTGCAAACCATTCACCCCAAATATTTGCGACTTCGTCATTCGACAAGGAGATTAAGATGTGGGATTTAAGACAGAGAATCATGCAGCCTATCTACACTGTTAGAAGTAATCGAGGCAATGTAATGGTTTGTTTTTCACGCGACGACCACTACCTTCTTTCATCAGCTGTTGATAATGAGGTAAGCTTGTCGATTTAAGCTTATGCTTTGAGTTTGCTGAAATTGTATTACTGAAAATGCTTTTTCCGGTGGGAATTCATTCATAGAAATGATTCGCAAGCTGTATGTTCATTTTGAAGGCCAATATGGACCCTTCAGAACCGGAGCATGTAGTAGTTGTCCCACCTCATAAGGATCTAAGCGTTTAGCATGATTTTTTTCTTTATTCTTTTTTCTTTCCTTCCAATGTTGTTCTGAGCACTTCGAGTAATTATGATATTTAATCATTACTTCAGGTAAGGCAACATCTCGCAGTGGATGGTAGACTCCACATGAAGTTTGACATTACTCCAATGGGCAGTAGTCAAAATTACACTCGCTCTTATTATCTCAATGGTCGTGACTACATCATAAGTGGCAGCTGTGAAGAGAATGTCGTCCGTGTCTGTTGTGCTCAAACTGGCAGGCGGCTTCGGGATCTAACAGTGGAGGTAAAATTCTTATTCAGCATTATGCTATCATTAAGTTATAAATTCTAAAGATACTAATCAAGATAACCAAGAATGGTTTTCACTCGAAAACACAGATATAGTAGCTAATCTATTTATTTCTCGAAGTATGCGAAATTTTATTTTATTATGTTTGCGTTCATAATACCCTTGGATGCAATAATTTTTCTGAATTTTTTCAAATCTTTCTCTGACTTTCATCATATATGAGAATACGAATCCCTTTAGATGCGGTTAATGTGAGCCATTCATGTTGCAGGGCCGAGGTTTGAGAAATTCCTTGTACGTACAATCACTACGGGGTGATCCATTCAAGGTGAGCATATCTGTTCTGCGCTACTCTGGCCTTTTTTTTTGTTTTTTGTTTTTTGTTTTTTGTTTTTTGTTTTGGTTTTTTTTTGTTTTTTTTTCCGTATGTTTGTGCGTGTTCTTTTCTTTCACTCTCGACTCTTATGATCTATCTAAATATTTTCTCCCGTTTTCTCTTCTTTTTAAGATATCCGTGCAAGTAGTTTAACTTAATTAAGTTTGGAACGCATGCCCATACGTTTATTTTTTATAAAGTTAGATATTTTTATTTGCCATAATCCTTCATTTGGATATAGCATAGATGAAACACTGAAATCCTCTTTATGGGATCAGGCGGGTCCACTACGACACTAAAACAAATTTCACTGGTTAATTTCAGGATTTTCACTTCTGTATGCTCGTGGCTTACAATCATCCCCATTCAAGATCAGAGATTATCAAGGTATTGTTATATAGTAGTGTAAAATTTGTCGTGGTAACTTGTTTATGCAATTTTCAGCCATTGTTGCAACCTGCTCTGTTTTTTGGTCATAAATATATCTCGAGTCGATTTATTGTGATGTCTGGAACACTCACCTTGAGTATTTCGTTACGCGTCAGGTAAACTTGCTTGGAGAAGATCACCAGGGAGAGGATCATGAATTTCAACGTCAATACATTCCTCTCACTGGCATGGGCGCTTGAGGACCAGGTGCACTTGAGTTTGCATATTTACATGGTCAGAAATCGTCCAATCATAGGTGCTAGACGTGGTTTCCAGGCTTTGCTTAGTGCTTAATTAGTGCGTAAAGCTAGTATGTGAAATATTATTTCTTTTGTAAATCACCACACCATTGTACTCTTTATTAAATAATTTTGGTGATCCATTGGTTTGCATGGCTTTACAGGGTTACCTGTCTATTATATTTTCACTGATCAACCTCTTTGGACGGTGTGACTAGTTACTGAATGTACAGAAGATATGGTACGAAGTCAAGAGTCATTTTGTTTCGGCACATGAAACTAAAAAGGATTTTGTCTTGGCAAATTTCTCTTCATTGAGTCCAGAATCATGTTTTCTTTTCGAATTCTACGTTTTGTTTTCACCAAATTCTCAATTGAGAGCTTGTAGTCTCACATCCGCTTACGATTGGTGTCCTCGACTGAACTGTTGTGAAGTTTGAAATTTCCTTACTGTACGATTGTCAACTGAGAGCAGGTTTACAGCAAGTGGTGATTCTGTAATTATAGAGGTTTGCTTCGAATTATATATAGTGGGATATACTGGCGTGTCTTCAACTCGACATTGAAATCAGCTGCGCTCTTCGTGGCTTATGGCTTATTGTAGAAGGAGCTCAACACAAGGCTCTCTTTCAGGTAGTATCAGGGCCCTTATCACTTGGTTCTGTTTTTCTAGCTTTCTGGCATAGCCGTGTGTCCTGTTTCATACACCTTGTCCAATACTCTAATTTTTTTCTTCTAACCTAGAGTGTAGAGGTAATGCTGCTCCATTTTTGAGAGAATCAGAAACTTGTGGCTCTATATTAAAATAGAAAATCGTAGTTGATTTTGGCAGGTTGCAAGAGGTCTTTGTTTTTTTATTTTTTTCGTTTTTTTTCCCATGTCCCTGAATGTATGTATCATGTATACCTAAGTTGAATCTTGTTGCAGGAGAATTGGATTTTTTACTGCCGACATCTGTGGATCGATGGGTTTGTCGAGACTAGTTTGTGTGCACACTAGTTCGGGGTTTGTATATGAGAAGTTTTTTGTGGGCAACCACCTAGTATGCTGCATACTAGTCCTAATTGGTGTATTGGATTTCGATTTAATAAATTGTTGTCGTTATGGAACCGTTGGAGACTACATTGTCGATTTGCGAAATTTGAGGATTGACCTGCCACTATTGTCGCTGGAATCATCACGTTGCTCTTGAAGAACTTTATCTCAGGCTTTCCATCCAGCTTCAAATTACTGTTGGGGAAGGAGAAAATGATGCCGCTTTGGTTTGCCTTGATAGATTTATCTATGAGCCTTGAGGGCTATTGAGAGCTAGCATAAAATGCAATTAAACATGAAACTTTAGTAGACATTCTCCATGGTCACCCGACAGTAATGTGCAAATGGAACTCGTTTATTGGATTTCCTGTGCGTTACGCCTCATCTTTCACTGATGAGGTGAAGTTGATGCAGACACAGTCGTATCATTCACATGGTCAACATCAAACCACTTGACAAACAATTGACCTTTCGATGGACAAAACTGGTAGTGGTTATAAATCTAGATCCTCCAAGATGAAAAGACATTACAAAAGTGGAAAAAGGTTGACAGTGACCTAAGATCAAAGTCAGCGCCTGGTATTCTTTCCACATGAGTGTGGTAACGGTAGTACAGATGTTGATCTACTGGTTAAGTTTGGCCATCGAGTTATTAGTGGACTCTAAATCTATCCACAACTTTCAACAATTTGAACATAACCACCTCCTCTTTGATGCAAAATTTGAACGCCCTGCCTTAAACAAGTTGTTACATGGAGATTTACTCTCAGATCAAAACCCACGGCTGGGACCCTTCGTATGGACTAAAGAAATGCTGAACAGAGGAAACTGAAACCTTCAAGAAATAACTTCCTAATGGTTCAAGGCGCCTGTTGTCTGGGACTGTTCGAAGCTGAGTCATCGTCACTACGGGCAAGCCGCTGTACTTGTCGCTCCAATTCGGCCATCACAGCAGGCTGTTCTTTCTCGCGCTGCTTGGTAATGTTTTGAGTTGACACAGCTCCTAGTTTTTCAAAAGCCACCTATTTGAAAATGTATACTTATGTGTTAATCAATGAAAGAATACACCAGTGAATAGGCATTTGGTGGCCCGCGATTGCCAACCTCACAGCATAATTATTAAGGCAATACGAAATGAATTACCGTGAGGATTTCTTCAGGATCGTAAGCACTGTGTGTTGCTTCTTGGAGGATATTGATCGCTTCACCTACATGCTTTGCGCGAAGCAATTGTTCTTCTTTGATCTACAGTAAACCCATTTGAGAAGATTATCAATAAAATCAATATAGTAAAATGAACTTCAGGAATTCAAAACCAAACATTCGAGGATGCCATAATGCAAATATGCTTATAAATCCTTTTCAAATAGTAAGCAACAACCACAGCAGGAATTCGTTTTCCGAAACACGCACACTTCAAGGATAAAAAACGCAGAGGAAGAAAGTACCTTAAAGAACGCCAAAGCAACTCTGAACAAGATGCCAGCACCCTCGTTGAATAAGACATCCCATACTCGCATTGTTGTCTACAAAGGATTGTAATTTTGGTTTGGGGTCAAAAGATGAGCTGTACTAGCGAGTTGCTTAACTTAGTTGCAAATCTCGCACTAACAGATCCAAACATTCTTTACCATAAATGCTAGAACCTACATCTTGCATAACAATGCCTGCTGATAATGGAGTTAAGAAAGCTGATGTCCAGACTGTCTCTTGGAAAGAAGAAGACATTGAATGCACACCTCTGATGGTAGATTTTTTGCAAACAAACAAAGAAACCACTCAGTTGTGACCAGCGATGAGTCAAAATCTATTTTTTCCAAGTGCATAGCAAGCCTGCCCACACCATCGACAATGCAACAGATAAATAAGTACACGCTGGAGTTAATCACATGATCACGCTGGAAAACATCATACTTCTAAGTCAACCTTAACTGGGAGCGGAAAGCATAATTCTTCACATGTACAGAGGAAAAGCTGAAGATTCAATGTTTCAGGAAGAGAACTCAATGCCGACCGATGAAATATTGTTCGCACTACAGAACTGCTATACGTATCATAAACCATAATGAGCCAAGCTTCAACTAGCACGACAAGGAGGCAATTTGACATGAACGAATAACTCACAATACATAGATGTGCCTTAATTAAAAAAATACAAAATGAACAACAGTAACAAATACCAAGTGTTGAGAGAGTATGTGTACCACTTCCTACTTCTATTCGACCAAATAAGTAAATGAAAAGTATGCCGAAAAATACAACCTGGGGCATTTCTTCTTAAAAAGCTCTTTAAAAACTCGTTGTTCTACATGGCACCCGTACAAATTCTCGGAATAACTGTCGTGATACAATATGTTTTCAAGCAGCACCGCTAGCATCCAAAAAGCTTCCTCCTCGGTTTTCATGACTAATAGAAGTGAGGCAGCCACATAATTCATGCCCTGCAAACACCCTAGTTTTCTATCAATTGTAACCATTGAAAAACACTAAGTGACATCAAAAGGGCTGTGCTTGAACTAGTTCTTAGCACAAAAGTATATTACCCTTCATTGCAAGGCAAGAAAAAGAAAACAGTGCATTGATATTCTGTCATCCCAATAATTCAAAGAAGAGTTGGAGCTTACTTGGCAATACCCCACACGAGAGTCCCGAAAAGAGTAACCCCTTAGAATTCGACGCAACGATGCTTGTCCTTCTGGAGAATCTATGACTGGATGACAAGGAAATGTACGATCCAGATCCTGCAAGTCAAACAGTTTTAAGGTGTATTCGACCTTGCATCAATTCGAAGTTTTTCCGCAGACAAAGTTTAAGTCTCCTCACATCGCAGACCACAAAGTCCAAGCTGCAAATTGAATTGACTACATCGTTACAATCGATAGAAGACAACCCAAGAGAAAGGGGACAGACAATACATGGTCAATCTGCCGAGTAGCAGGGGTGTCCTTTCCCTGCACTGCCTCTATGAGATCTTGGTAATAACTATCAGGTACAGTTGACCGTTTCTTAATGGCGCCAGAGACTGCCCGCCACACCTTCGCTCGCAGCGCAGGGGGAATTCCTTTCCTTATTAGTTTCTTTAAATGCCCGGAGTCGGTGAAATTGGAGAGAGGAAGATGCGACACGAGGTTGCTCTCAGTTAGAGAAGAAACAGTAGGCTGCAAATACCATCCAGCTCCTTTACTTGCTTCTGTAGCCCACCATACCCGACCTTGTTCTTTCACTCTTTCTTTAACCATATTCAGAACTGCGGCTTCCTCTCTCGTAACCTCCACTTCGAATTGGTAGAGGTCAACGACTTTCACTTTCACGGCTTTTCTTGGCTTGGATGAGGTTCCTGCTCTGCGAGGCTCCATGCTCTGCGCACCGGGAGCTGGCAAGGATCCTGACGGCCCTGCTCTCATTCCATTGTGCATGGTAGGGAGCTATCGTTTCTTCGTCAATGCCTTCACTTGTTACAAACGAACAAGTCCAGTCGCGGGCGATGATACCAAGTGTTCCTCGTTTACATGATTTGTGCACACCAATTTGTATCAATTCGTCAAGATCAAGGTCGTGAACTCAATCCAAAGTACCCTAGGTAAATCAAAACATTCGATATAGCGATCCCAAAATCTCTGGGCTCCTGCCTATTCCTCTTGTGGTTTGCTTCAAATTTCATTTTGCAGTTCCACCGTGCGATTCTGTAGAATGAGGAATGCTTCATTCAGTACTATAGAATGAATCATCCTGCAATTTTAGGACTTCCTTCGAGCCACGAAACATGGAAAGCACTCGTATAAACTCAAACTAGAAATGCAGTTCAAAGCTACCACTATGCAAATAGCGTCGCTTAGAATGCTGATTAAAATAAAGGAATAAGCTTATCGAGACAGGGACAACCTCGAAGAAGAATCAAGTTGATCATTCGGTACCTGACAAGACTGATACTAATTCTTCCAAGCCACCGGGATATGCTAACTCTAAAATTATCTTCGAGACGAATGGAAAGAAGTCCTCTTCACAAGCACTGTAAGTCGGTAAACGTGGACGTCCGAATAACAGCTCTAGGTTATCGAAGGCAAAGAAGGGCAGCTAATCCAGACTTTGGATTATTAAACACGAACACTATGAGATCTTTTGCATAGCAAACAAGTCAAAGAAAGGTCGATTATCTTCCTTCGTGTTGTATTAATTGAGTAGGTTTACATTAGAACCTGTAAAAGCTCCTTCAACAATCAAGCTTTTAAAACCACGCACTGTTTTCAGGGCCTTAGTAAGCGGATAAACATGTAAGAAAGTCAGCCTCTGAGTACCTTACTCAAAACCAAGCTCGTAGCCAAGTACACCAGCAATGCGTCCAGCTCGACACAAAAAGATCCTTGAACTGGCCCACACCCAAATGTGAAACCGACAACTACCTCTCAAGTGAAGTTCTTCGTCAAAGGCAGAATCCTCCAACTAAACGTCCCATCCCAAATCAGATGCTAGAGAAGCAACACTTAGGATCCACTAATTCTTCCCTACTAAAGGCGAGAGGTGTAAAGGTGAAGAAGAATCACAGAGGAGTTAGAGTTGTGGTGCCCGGCAGAAACCTCGGACTCACAAAAGAACTGACAAAAGAAAAGAGGCCAAAGAAACCCCCCCCCCCCGACCAGAGTAGAGCAGAGTTTTCGGAGAATTGGTTTTGAACAAGACTTACTTATTGGTCCCATGGTTGAGGCTGTTTGGCCTCAACATCGGCACCATCACCGCAAGGAGTGCTTCACTAGCGCATCTTCCAGCAAGGGCACATTGTTGGGCACAGATTGAGTGAGCACATGAACCTCTCCCCGATGTAACTCCGAACACCTTGTGCAACAGTGTTCAACACAAATTGAACACTCTAACGCGTCTCCTGGTACTCAGCTTGGAACTTACGTATGCGCCACGTGTGACCAAACACAACACTTCTGTTTTAAATTGGAGCCATCTTCTGATGCAGTCAGGATCTGGTTGCCGTGTTTGAAGACATCCTTTATCCAAAGCTTTGCATGTGGTGGGTAGTTAGGGCTTAGGTTTCAAAAGTTTGTATGCCGTGCGTTTGAAAATGAGGATGAAAGTCAAGAAAGGCCCAGTGGTCCAGTAATGGAAGGTGCAAGCATCTGTAAGCCCAGAGTTGCGTGACGTGGTCGCAGGAGTCGTTGCGAAGTTCTGAGTTCAAACTCCTAAGATCATCGTGAGCTACCATCAAGTGGCTGGATTCTTCACATGACCTTGCACGAAACACTGCGGGTGGCTTTTTACCAGCAATTACTTTCACTTATCACAGACGGCTGTTAGGATATCATTCCAACGTGATGCAAGGGTTCGATAATGAGTTCCTATTGCCGGGGGAGTGGGGTAGATGCTTCACGTCTTTGCATCAGCTGCAAAATTACACCTCGCCTTTCTATAACGGGGGACGATGCCTTGAGTAGCGAACTCTTCAGCTCTGTTTCCTGCTACTCATCAATGTGCATTGTCCACTCGAGTTTCTCGTTGTCTTTAGCCAGTCTCTTTTTCTTTTTCCTTTACACTTACTAGTTTTAGGGCTCATTATTGCTGCGGTCGTTTTGCTTGATTCTGCTTCCAGAGACCTTCCATGCAAGGTTTATCCTTGCAAGCCTTCGTTTGATTGGTGCAACATGTTTGTGAAACTAATTAAAGTTCAGGCATGAGACCCTAGTGTAAATTCCATGGTCAGCTCCAGGACTAAAACAATTGTCGATTCGAGACTTTCCACATGAATTTCCCAGCACAGGACCAGGACTAAAGGGTTCACATGGGGAGCCGATCTCGCATCAAATGGCAATGTTGCCTGCTAAATAATTTAGCTATGAAGAAAATTGCCAATACATTTAAATTAACTCGTCTTTCACACGTACATACACCTAGAATTACGAGCCTCATCTCCCCCTAACATCAGAACACTGTTAATCTACCCTTCACGAAACAGGAATCAGAATCTAAGGCGTCCAATGCTTGTACCTCGATGACGGAAACTTACCTCGTTCAGAACTGTTTCAGCAATTAGGCATCATCGACTCTCTGGCTTTCTAGGGTTACAATGACAAGCATTGCAAAACCCAACAGCAGCTCCGGGTGTTCGTCCGTGAGAAGATTGAACCCCTTTCAAGGGTACTCTTCAAGGGTTTACATATTGTGGGTACCAGAGAACTGTTTGCAAGCAGAGATTATGCCGTGCTTTGTCTGGACAGCCCTGGGCAAACAGAGAGACTAGTTATGGTGAGCCTTTCACCTAACTTAACAACATATCTGTAAAACAATGGCGTACCAACATATGTTGGTATCATAGTATTCGCTGACGTTGTCATATGTGAGCTTCTGGGGGATGCCATTCCGTGCTTCTGCAGGAACAAATGCAGTCACAATAGTAGATTTGTGGAGCATTTCAACCATCCGATCTGTGCGATTGGGAGCATCAAAGGACTTGGGGAGCATGGTTTTCTCATCTCAGAAAGTAAATTAACGGAGCAAGGTGTTCCCCTAACAGCTCATGCACTCCGTGATCAACATGTTTGCTCTTGCAGTTCTTTACTACACCGTCCTGGATATCACTTGCTGCTGTGTACGATTCCCTGTGAATTGCAAATTTGCATTTATTTAAATTTTCATTGTTATTATACACAGAAACGGTTTACCCGATGCTTAAATTAGAGGATCATAGATATGGGCATTCCTAACACCCTTGAAAGAGGGCAAGAATTGAAACATTGTCACCTATTAAACTAACAGTTCAATTGCGAGCCTTGTTTTTATTGTTTCATGCACAATCAAATCACATAGAATTTTAGAATCCTAGAATATTGTTTTACCTATTCTTACTTCAATGTGTTAGCCATCTATCCTACTAACAAAATGGGGTCTTTTGGTTGTAAAATTACTTTTAGAGTATTTCTTTGATTACTCCCCACATCATAGTTCATAGAATAATTTTAAATGAGGTTTGATCAAATTTGCTCCATAGTGTATTGATTTGACTAAGACTCACAATTAGAAGAGAATCCATTTTGTCACATTTGTATTATTGAGATGTATGAACATCTCAAAAAGAAACAGATTTTTTTGAATGATCTAAACATAGAGGATATTTTTTTGTGGCAAAAAAAATTTGTTTCTACAAAAAAAATAAAAAAAAAATAAAAAAAATCTATGACCTCCAATAGCTTAGGCTAGTATTTAGTTTATATAGAATAGATGTGATTTAATCTTAAATTATTTTAATTTAAATATATTTTAAGAAAAATTAAATACTTCATTATAGAATCAATATATATATAAACTTGTTGAAAAAAAATTATTAGATTATTTTCTCTAAATATTTATCCCCACCCTACTATAGTATATTAAACATGTAAGCATTATTTCTTTACGAGCCCTTGGTTCTAATCAAGATTTTTCTATATATATATATATATATATTTAAATACTAATTATATTTTGGAGTCATTAATTCCTACAAAGCTTAATGTTTTAAAGCAATTGAAACCTAATTTATTTTGTATAAGCCATTATAATAATTTCTCACTTCAAATAGTATTTTTAAGATTAAAATTATAACCTTGAATAGTACTAAAAGAATAATTATATTTTTCTTTTCTTTTTTAGTAGGTTTATTCTTAATATTCATTCTAACAATTTTATCAAAACCTTGTATACAAACCAAATTTCATAAACCTTTCTTAACTTATTGAGATATAAATTGCTTTAAGAACATACTATCATAGTATAGAAAGCTCAACTATGATCTAACTTCATATATTTTTATCTTAATTAATTGAGATAATACATACTATTAGTAGATATTAATTCTTATAGCTATATTTGATACCTTAAGAACATAACATCAAAAAAATTTCTCATTTAAACTACAAAGATCAATCCAATTTCTTACTTTTTGTAGTTGTTATGTCTTCTTATATAAAGTACACCACTAATAAGAAACATTATTAGATAGGTATTCCTCAAAAAAACTATCTATAATAAAGAATAAAAAATTTGTCTAATATTTATTTTCTTTGCATATTTTTTATTCTTTGCATTTTGATTTTGTAATTTTTTAAAAGTCTTTGAATCTTTAAATGTAAATTATTTAATATATAGTTTTTATTTCACCATAAGAATCTATTTTATACTTTAAAAAAAATCTCTAAAATTCTATGTTCAAGAAATATGATGATTTTTATCCAAGATTGGTATATTTAGAGCCATAACTTTTCATTTTAATTTTAATTTGTGCTTAGACAACAAAGCATATTCAAAGTTGAAGCTTTATTTTTAAATTCCTTTCAGATTTTTTCTTATAAGTTAAATTCTTTAAAATTTTTGTAAATTTAATTCACCTAGATACTAGATTCAAATTATCCACTGGAAAAAGTATTGTTAAAGCTTCAATAAAATCAACTAATTGTAGCCTATTATCTTCAATTGACTTATAACATATGGGCCTTAGAACTTTAGTGCATATAAGAGTTTATTTCTTTTTAAATAGCTATGTTAAAAGTTTTACCAATATTAAAGAATATATAAGGGACGATCAAACAATCTTGCTTCATTCCACATTCAAATAAAAAAATATATATATATCAAATTTTATTCACACCTATTGAAGCTTATATACTAATCTATAGTAATTTTTTAATGTTTATAAAGTGAAGGTAAAAGCACAATTTTGTCATAGCATTACATAAAAAATGCCATATTGATTAGTTATATATATTTTAAAATCTAATATTTGAAGAAAGAAAGGTTGTTTAGATATGTTGGCCCAATTAATAATTTCGTGGATTATTATAATGTTGTCTAAAATATATATTATTAATAATAAAGCTATTTGTTTTAGATGGATATTATTAATGTACATCTTTTAAAGACTTTTTTAAAAAGCTTTTGCATAGATTTTGTACATAGTATTGAGTACAATAATAGATTTTCTAATTACTAAGTAAGTTTTATTTTCTATCTTTAAAGAGAAATATAATCTAATTTCTAATGAAATTACTTAGAAATTTTATTTTGATTAATATATCATTCATTAAATAAATAAATAAATAAAAAAAAAATATATATATATATATATATATTTTAAAATTATCTCAACAGATGTCAAAGAATTTAATTCCAATTCTATTTAAACTTAGTGGCTTTTTATTTTCCATGTCTTTTATTATTTTATTTATATTTTCAAACTTAAAAAACTTGATTAGGTTGGAAATTATTTGCTCCAATTTTTTTGGTGTGATTCTTATTAAAAAAATTACTATTTCTTTTTAAATCTTACTTATATTATTATAAAATAAAAAGAACCATATATAAAAATTGTATCATATTTTTTATATTTTTATTTAATTAAAGAATATTATAAATATAAAAAATATTAAAATATTTATTTGTAATAAATATAATGAAAAATTTACAATTGATAATATTATGTAATTTTACCTTTTTTTATTAAAAATAATAGGTTATTGTAAAAATTACATAATAAATATGTAAATAAATAACCTATTATTTTTAATAAAGAAGATAATAAATATAATAAAATTTTTATTATAATTTTTATTTTCTATTTAATATTATTGCTTCTTTATTTTGTGAATTTAGTTAAAAATATGTTTCAACTAATTTCAATTTTCTTTTATTTTTTACTTATTTTTCAGCCATTCAAATTTATTGGTTTTGTAAAAATTATTTTTCAAACACAATTTTTTTAATAAGTCTGGAGGAAGAAGAAGAGAAAAAAAAGAAAAAGAAAAGAAAAAAGAAATCAAAACCCATCTTGAAATAAAGACAATATCCAAATAACTCGTTCTTGTATTCTTTGGTTTATAAGAAAACATAAGTTTAATTTAACAAAATAATATTTAAGCCAAAATATGACTAATCAACTTATAAAATTTAGTATGAAGATGATGAAATGATAAGATTAAGCTATCTTATTACATAGCCTGTATTCTTTGAAAGATAATATTTTATAATGATGAACAATGCAAGTTAGATAGCTATACAATTTTAGAATTTTTAAAAAGATCATTGTTGATAAATATACGTTTATTTTTTGATTTGACAAAAATGTATAATCAAAATTTCTAATTTATATCTTATTCCTACTTATAGTACAATACATTATTATGGATTTGAACTTTATCATTCTTTAGATTACATCTAAGAAATTCTTCTTATTTGGTTGTCACTTCTGAAGCAACTCTCCTAAATTTATTTAAAATGCTTTGTATACATGCATATCCTTAATTCATTTGTGTATGTATACAAAATATCTTTCAATTATTTGAAAGATTTTTTAATTTAAAAATAATATAAAATATAGTTTATATAATTAAAATAAACAATTGTAATGAAAACTTTTAGAAAGTGATTGTATTAGGATTATTTTTAATTGTATCCATAAACTTAACTTTCAATAAAAAAAATCCATATATAATAATTTTACAGAATACTAAATTTTATCTACTATAATTTTTATTATAAATAACTTTTAAAAAGTATATGAAAAAAATATTAAAAATAAAAATAGAATTTCAATATAATTTTTTAAATGTTATATTCTGATTCTTGTTGAATCACAATCAATACACAATTTTTGTAGATTTGTATAAATATAAAATCTAATATAATTTTATTTTCTAAAAAATAATTTTTTTATGTGTAGCTATCATGGATATATATATTTATTTAAATAAAAAGAATTAGATAGAGATAAGTAGAAGTAAGTAAATTTTATAATATCTTGTGAAAAACTTCTTTAAAGCTTTATAAATGAAGATTTGACTTTTTACAAGTTTGTAGGTGATTGGTAAGAAACTTGGTTAATAAGTTGGCCATGTGCTACATATGTTGGTGACTTGTGGTACAAATTGGTCATGTGCGGTATATATGAGAAACTTGTCTTGCAAATTCGACATATATCTCACAAGTTGGAAATATATCAAAGATCCTATAAAACATTTTTATATAGCTTTTATTTAGATAGTATGTATAAAGGTAAGAGTTAGGCTTTTTTTACTCTTATCAACACCTTTCTTGTTCTTAATCATGTTTAAAGAGTTTTTAATCTTCTTGTCTTTAATAATATTTATTTTAATATTAATACTATACTATCTTCAAATAATTATGTATTCTTTTTTAGTGATATAAGAGTATATTAATGTTATAGTTCTTTGTGATCCATATCCTCCACAATTTGATAAGATTGTTAATTCACTATTCTTATTTTGTTTTAAAAGTGAATAAATTACTCTATTATTCCATCAAAACTAAGATAAAGAATCAATCATTTATTTTCTATGAATAAAAGATAGTTTAATAAAAATTGCATTCTATCTACTATCTTTGTTTTTGATTTTTATCTTATTATAGTGTTGAATACATAAAGCATTAATAACTAATAGATTCAACTTAGAAGCTAATTTTTGCTAAGTTATCAAATAAGGCATTGAAATTATTATAATCTTTAAGATAGCTTAATAGACATGAAGATCTTAAAAAATGACATGTTTTTTTTCAAATATATATGTTAAAATAATAGATATTTGGTATCACAATCTTAAAAGATACTGCCATTGTTTGGTGATAATACCATAAGTAAGAATCATTCTTGATGGTATATTAAATTGTTTTCTTGAAAGAAGTTATAAAGGCCTCAACAATGAAAAAATAATAGGATGTCCTTATATCTTAGTATATGATACTATTATTGAAAAAAAAATATCAATCACTTTTGAAAAGAATTAAGATTAAAATATGCTACAAATATAATTTGTTGCATCTTGGACTTCCTAAATATATAAATTTTTTTTTATTAAATTTATTTTAAAAAATAAAGATAATATCATAAATATATAAATTAAATTTAAATAAAATAATTTAGATAGAAATAACTAAAAATAGATGAATTTTATAATATCTTATATAAAAATTGTTTTAAAGCTTCATAGATGAGGATTTGATTTTTTACATATATGTAGGTGATTGGTAAGAAATTTGACTAAGAAGTTGACATATGTCACACATGTTGGTAAATTTTAGTACAAATTGATCATGTGTAATATATATAAGAAATTATCTTACAAATTAGATATATATTATATATGTTGGAAATATGCCAAAAATCTTGTAGAATGCATTAATGTAGCTCTTAGTTAAATATTATATTTGAAAGCAAGAATTAAGCTTTTTTCACTCTTAAAAACGTTATTTAAAAGGCGAGCCTCTTTGGAAGAATACAAAGTCATTCATTGCAAGTAGATTATAAGAAGCACAATGTTGCCTAAATGAAGTCAAATACAAAAGGATAGCCAAAGGCTAAGTACAAAAATTTATATTAATTTCTTTCTTGTGCCAAATTGTATTCAATCTTAACTCAAATCTCAAATTTAAATTTTATTTATTAAAATATCTATAATTTACTAATTATTAATCTAATTTAAGTAAAATTTAGATTTTTGAGCTTAAATTAAGCTATAATTTTAAATTATTAAAGTCCATATATAAAATATTAAAAAAATGAAAGCCAAACCAAGGAAAATAAAATTGGCCGCTTGTTGGAATCGCTGCTTTAAAACCCTTGTTTAAAAATTAGTTTAGATCTCTTTTGTCACAATTTTTTTTTTTTGTATGCTAAAGCTTGTTGAAAAGCTAACAATAAGATCTAGCTTTTTTCAAATTTTCAAAATAAAAAGAAGAAAACCTAGTAGATGGCATAAAAAGTTCTAAACTAGTGTTAAATTCCACTATCCAAAAGCTCCAATAAATCCCCTCCAATAACTTCATGTAAAATCTCCCTAACCATAGATTTATTTCTTGTATGCTATAGCTTGTTGGAAAGTTAATAATACAATCTAACTTCTTTCAAAATTTAAGAAAAAAAAGATGAAAATTTAGAAAATGCAATAGGAAACCTTGTACTAGTCTGTTAGGGACATAGTCCTTAGAACCTTCTAGAGACAAACTTCTAGAACCTTGTAGAAGCAAGTCTCTGGAACCTTCTAGAAGCTTCTTAGTTGGTAGAAGATGTTAGGGACATAGTCCTTAGAACCTTCTAGAGATACGTTTCTAGAACCTTCTAGAAGCAAGTCTCTGGAACCTTCTAGAAGCTTCCTAGTTCGTAGAAGTTGCTTGAGAAGCTTCATAAATAGGAGTGTATATTAGAATCGAGGCTAAAGAGTTCTTCAGTCTCGACAACACATCTCTTGGAGCTCTAGCTCACCTCTCTGGTGTTGTTCTTGTATTCATCTGATTAATCTAGTTCTTGCCAGTTCTTCTTGAACTTCTTGGTAGATATCAAGTCTTTATTCTGTGTCCGTGACAGTTTATCGAGACTTCACTCACCTCAGATATCAGAGCTAGTTTCTTTTTTGTTAGAGTGTAAATTACCCCTCTGCTTGGAAGTGTACTAATACTTTAGAGGTTGCGGATTACCCTCTTCTAAACTGATACTTCTTTTGTTACAATATTGGAGTCTTATTCTTCTTGGAGAGAGTGGATTATCCCTTTTCTTGAAGCTCTTAAGGCATTTTAGAGGTTGTGGAGTACCCTCCTCTAAACCAATATTGTCTTCTTGTAGAGTCATTTTTGTCCTTCTCTTAGAATGGTCGGGGGCCAAGACATTAGTATGACGGAAAGTTCAGAGTCTAAGTTAGATGCTATCATGAATGCCCTCGCTACGTTATCGCAAAGAACTACAGAGATTGAAGGAGTCGTGGCAAGGCTTCATAATGATGGAACATCTGGGATGGCACAATCTAGGTTGCACCAGCCTCAAACTTCTACACTTGGAGAAGCAACTTTGTCTCAGGTTCGATAAGCACCGTTGGTTCTACAACATAAGGAACCCCGAGTTAGCCTTCCGAACAAGTTCGATGGTACACGTTCCAAGTTTCGAGGATTCGTCAACCAAATCAGGTTGATAACAGTTTTATAACCCAAATGCTATCCAACGGAGGAGTCACGTGTTGGACTTGTTGGAACCTTACTTACAGGACAAGCTCTATCATGGTTTGCTCATTTGTTTGAGAAACGATTGTCCATACTAAACAACTTTGAAACCTTTTTGGAGGCATTTGTAGAAGCATTTGGTAAACACGACAAGGTTCGATGGGCTACAACAAATATCCGGTCACTACGACAAGGGATGCGTTTTACATCAGTCTATGCATCGGACTTCAAGCAATTAACATGCGACATCAATTGAGACGAAGAGGCGTTGATGAGTCAATTCTATTGGGGTTTAAAGGACGATGTGAAGGATTTGCTGTTAACTCTTCCTGATCCACAAATGCTCAACAAAGCTATTAGCCAAGCTGTGAAGTGCGATAACCGCCTATTCCAACGTCGCTAAGATCAACGTTCAAGACAACATACGGTTTGCCACATCCCAACTATGTCGGCAAGCAGCGTGAATTCACATTCAGAGGTAGAAGACATGCAAATTGATGTGGTACGTGTCAAATCTCTTACTCTAGAAAAAAAAAAGCGGCGTATGGAGGAAGGTCTATGCTTGTATTGCGGTGAAGAAGGCCACAAAGTTGGAAACTGCCCCAAGAAGCAAAATTGACGTACTATCAAGACTAGGGGCACGTTTATTCAGGAAAACGAGGATGCCCAGCCACAATAGGAATCGTGCGGCTGGACAATGAAATATCGCAACAACAACCAGGTTCCTTTCTTTCCGCTCAACCTGCCCTTTGTTTTACAATCTATTTGCTTATTGGCCCTCAAAAACTGAGAACCTTAGCATTATTAGATTCAAGAACATCTGCTTGTTTCTTAGACAAAGAATTTGCAAAGCGTCATAAGATCCCTTTAGTACAAAAATCCAAACCTGTTCACGTTGAGGTCATAGATGGACGACCTTTATTGTTTGGTAGTGTCACCCATGAATCAGAACCTATAGAAGTGACGTTTAAGGACCATAGTAGTCATATTATTTTTAATATTATTACAACTCCATCAAATCCTGTTATTCTTGGTCTTTCCTGGTTGGAAAAGCATAACCCATCAATAGATTGGAAGTTGCAGAAGATGACCTTTCCCACAAAACCACCCAAGAGCAAGCCTAGTAGAAAACCCCGAATAGAGAAATCCTTATTTATTGGAGCAAAAGCGTTTATAAGATTGTCTAAGGGAGGCACACCGTTTGTCATTTATGCGGCTCCAACTATCGGGGAGAAGATCTCGACAGTAAGTATACCGGAGCAATATAAGGATTTTAAAGACGTGTTTCAAAAGAAAAATGTCGACATGCTACCGGAACACAAACCATATGATTGCGCCATAGACTTACAGGAAGGAACACAACCGCCTTTTGGCGCAATCTACAATCTATCGCAGATGGAGTTGGCGGAGTTACGAAAGTACATCGACGAGAATCTAGCCAAGAACTTCATCCGTCATTCAAAATCGTCAGTTGGAGCACCCATCTTATTTGTGAAGAAGAAAGATGGCTCGTTGCAGATGTGCGTGGACTATCGAGGCCTCAACAAGGTAACAAAGAAGAATCGTTACACGTTACTCTTGATTTCTCGTCTCTTAGAACAACTTGGACGTGCAAGGATCTTTACAAAAATTGATCTAAGGGGAGCTTACAACCTCGTACGAATCAAGGAAGGAGATGAGTAGAAGATAGCGTTTCGTACAAGGTATGGCCATTTTGAATATAATGTCATGCTCTTTGGTCTTACCAATGCTCCAGTGGTCTTTCAACATACGATGAATGACATTTTTTGAGAGTACCTTGATGATTTTGTTGTCATCTATTTGGATGATATTTTGATATTTTCCAAAAATGAGGAAGAGCATGAAAAACACGTTCGTTTGGTATTGGAGAAACTACGCGAGCGAGGACTATATGCCAAGTTAGAGAAGTATTTATTTCACCAAATAGAGATGGAGTTTCTGAGGTTTGTTGGGACTACAGAAGGCTTGAAGATGGATCCCAAGAAGGTGGAAGCAATCGTGTCTTGGGAGGTTCCGAAGATGGTTAGAGACGTACAATGCTTTCTTGGTTTTACCAACTTCTATCGGATCTTTATGAAGAATTACTCTCAAGTTGCTGCTCCTCTCACTCGGTTGACATGCAAGGATAAGCTAGAATGGGGACCTCTAGCAGAGAAGGCGTTTCAAAACCTGAAGACCGCATTTACTATGGCTCCAATTTTGGTACATCCAGACTTTACAAAGGCCTTCTATTTAGAAACTGATGCTTTGGATTTTGCTCTGGGAGCTGTACTTTCACAAATGGGAGAAGACAAGAAGCTCCATCCGGTTGCATTCTATTCTCGAAAGTTCTCTGCTGCTGAAATCAATTATGAGATCCACGATAAGGAACTTCTTGCTATAGTGGATTCTTTCCAAGAATGGCGTCACTTTCTTGAAGGAGCTACACATCTAGTGACTGTATACACAGATCACAAGAATTTGGAGTATTTCATGTCGGCTCGAGTTCTAAATCGATGTTAAGCTCGATGGAGTATGTTGCTATCTAGGTTCCATTTTATTATCACTTATCGACCTGGAAAGTAGCAAGGACTATCTGATGCCTTATCGAGGAGATCGTATCTTGTATCAAAGGCTGAAGAAGCAGCATTTGATCAACAATGTACGACATTATTGAAGCCAGAGCAATTTCAGCTTTGCGCTACTATTATGCCAATTGATGCGGACTTCCTGAATCAGATACGTGCCGTGACCATTGAAGATTCAGTAGCCATTGATATTAAGCAGCGTGCCAATGACGACAAGTTCAAGGTGGAGGGAGATCTTTTATACTTTGAAGAGCGGTTATATATCTCAAAAGGACTAGCACGACTCCGAGTTCTTTAATCTCGCCACGATTTTCGAGCTGTGCGACATTTTGGATTCAACAAGACCTTGGAGCTTATTTCTTGAGATTTTTGGTGGCCCCAAATGTGGAAGGATGTGAAAGAGTTTGTCCTCTCCTGCGACATTTGTTCAAGTTCCAAGAATCCTCGGCATCGCCCTTATGGATTCCTACAGCCATTGTCGATTCCACGTCGACAATGGTCTTCAATTTCCATAGACTTCATTACGGACCTGCCATCATCGAACTCATTTGACAGCATCTTTGTCGTGGTAGATCAGCTTACAAAAATGGCGCACTTTGTCCCTTGCAAGAAGACATTGTCCAATGAAGTCACGGCAAGGCTCTTTCTCGATAATGTGTATTGATATCATGGACTACTAGATGATATCGTATCAGATCGAGGAATCCAGTTCGTATCAAAGTTTTGGAGATCTCTCTTTGAGATACTGAAGGTGGATATCAAGCTTTCTTCGACTTTTCATCCTCAAACTGACAGTCAAACGAAACGGGTGAACTAAGTCTTGGAACAATACTTACGATACAACATCAACTATCAGTAAGACTATTGGACCACATATCTGCCGCTAGCCGAGTTTACATATAACAACACCCTCCATGCGTCGACTCAATACACACCATTCTTTTTCAACTATAGGTATCATCCAAAGCTTGATTTATTGAGTCCATCAACAAATAACAATCCAGCATCTGAAGGATTTGCGAAACAACTATCAGAGCTTCAAAATACGTTGAAGCTTCAATTACAATCCGCTCAAGAATCCAACAAGGCGTCTGCAGATAGATTTTGGAATCAAGTACCTACTTTCAAAATTGGAGATAAATCATGGCTTCTTCAACGAAATATCAAGACCAAGCGACCATGTGATAAGTTGGACTATCGAAGATTGGGACCATTTATCATCCAAAAGCAAATCAATCCAGTGGCATACCGTCTGGAATTATCGGCTTCTATGAAGGTACATTCAATCTTTCATGTTTTTTTGTTGGAGCCTTATCGAGAGTCATCTTTTCCTGGAAGAGTGCAATGTCCGCCACCTAGTATTGAGATCAAGAACCACAAGGAATACGAGGTTGAAAAGGTGTTGGATTCTCGACGAAGGTGGGGCAAGTTGGAGTATCTTGTTCATTGGTGCGGCTACGACATTAATGAGTGAACGTGGGAGCCTACTGGAAATCTCACCAATGCGCCGCAAAAGGTACAGGAGTTTCATCAACAACATCCTCATAAACCTAAGCCAATTCGACAATAGCTTCTTTTTGAAGTAGGCTCACCCAAGAATATAAGAAAGGGGGAGAGCACTACCAAAATTCGTAGTTGATGTAGTTATTTTTTCCAAGATAAAATAGAATTTCTTCAGTAGCCATAGTTTGGTCTTCTGATATGGATAGCCAAGAGATAGATACTATACCAGTCAGATTATCTCAACCGACTAGCTCACGAAGGCGACCCCGAGATGAAGAACCACCTACACCACGATGACGATGGAGGATACCAAGTAACCGATCACTGGTGATTGTATTTGAGTCCGAGCCTACTTACGATGGTCAGCCAGAAGGCGTATTTGCAGGACAATTTCACAATGAAGACACAGAAGTTCATGCTTGGTCAGAAGTTGAAGGAGTGGGCCACTACTGTTGGCTTCAAGGGCCGATGAACAACTTACCTCGTGCACAACAGTTGGAGTTCATAGCAGACGTTATGCGACAGATCTTCATTTTCTTGCGTTGATATTGATTGACAACAACATCGCTTCTCACAGACCTCGAAGCTAAAGGAGGGGGTGATGTTAGGGACATAGTCCTTAGAACCTTCTAGAGACAAGTTTCTAGAACCTTCTAGAGACAAACTTCTAGAACCTTCTAGAAGCAAGTCTCTAGAATCTTCTAGAAGCTTCTTAGTTGGTAGAAGATGTTAGGGATATAGTCCTTAGAACCTTCTAGAGATAAGTTTCTAGAACCTTCTTGAATCAATTCTCTGGAACCTTCTAGAAGCTTCCTAGTTGGTAGAAGTTGCTTGAGAAGCTTCATAAATAAGAATATATATTGGAATCGAGGCTGAAGAGTTCTTCAGTCTCGACAACACATCTCTTGGAGCTCTAGTTCACCTCTCTGGTGTTGTTCTTGTATTCATTTGATTAATCTAGTTCTTGCCAGTTCTTCTTGAACTTCTTGGTAGATATCAAGTCTTTATTCTGTGTCCGTAACATAGTCTTGAATTTCGGCACCCAAAAACTCTAGTAACCTCCCTTTCATAAATTTGCATGGTTCTCCCTCTTTATAGCTCCATTTCTTATGTACTATAGCTTGTTGGAAAACTAACAATACGATCTATCTTTATTAAAAATTTCAAAATAAGAAAAAGAAAATACAAGAAATGGCATCAAAATTCCTAACTAGTCTTGAATCTTGCCGCTTGAAAACTCTAGCAACCCTTCTTTCAAAAATTTGCATGGTTCTCCCTCCTTTCAACTTCAGCCCCTCTCTTTTTCTAAAATTAAAAAAACATTGATGCCAAATATTTCTTATCTTAATCCTCTCCCAATATCCTTCTTAAACCATTATAGAGCCTAATATTTATCTTAAAAGATAATACCTTCAAACTCAAATAATCCATTCAATGCATCAATTTTACATTCTAAATTCTATTCAAATTATAAAATGTATTAATATTGTATTCTTCCTCATCCCTCTCATATGTAAAATTAATTATCTTTCAAATATCATTAATGCACTTAAATTAAGTGCATTATGACTCTCACCTCCTCTAAACGTGCACATACTCTTGTATGTACCAAAGAATTAGACCACAATACTTCCATCATCAAAATTAGAGTCATTATGAGCCATATCACTTTTGAAACTTTGATTTAAATATTGAGATTCAAAAACCTCTAAATCATCTTCATATTTCATTCCATCTCGATACTTGAAAACTTTTATTTGCTTTCTTTCAATTCTTCTCTTCAATGGTGTTCCATCTAACTCTCAAAGAGAATAAGTTACATTTTCATGTACTTCAACCACTACATAGGCTCCAAACCAACATTGTATAAACTTACAAAGAATAAAATATTGGTGTATTAAACTAGTTTCATAAATCAAAACTTAATCGTCTTTTTTAATTAGCTTAGGCCTTAATTAGTGAGTTTTATCAAACTTCTCTTTGTTATTCAACATTGCTGCCTTCATCCTCTCTATAGCAACTTGATGATCTTTAAACAATTTATCTAATTGGAAAATTCAAAGCTCTAATAATTTCTCTCTATCAATTCTATCTTCTTAAGACAAAAGTAATCAAGAAAAAATAGATTCTTTTGTCCCAATATCAATTCTATTGGCATATAGCTAGTAATTGTGGTATGAATGGTTTTATCTATCCTTAAAGTAAATAAAAAAAGCCTAGGCTATAACCTTGATTGATTCCTATATGCCTTAACCAGAGCTTGAATAATTATAAGGCGCTCTCTTTTACTCTTATCATTAGCTTTGAAATTATAAGAAGTGATCAATTTCAATTATACTTCTTACCTTGCAGAAAAATCACATTATCATATTGTAATTGTTTATAGTTTGTAAAAATTAACTTAAATATATAATATATTTATAAGTATTGATGTATATTAGAGGAGTTAGTAGATTAATTTAAAAAGAATTGACGTAAGAATATTTATTTTGAGATTTATTTATTTTGATTATAGTATTTAAATTATATAAGATTTAGATATTTAGTATAAAATTTAAAGAAAAGATTGGGACTCAAAGTTGAAGATTCAAACTTCTAAAAAATTTATTTGGAGGCATGAAAGTAAGGTATGGATGGATGAAGGCAAAAGATAAAGATCTTCATTCATATTGATCAAAGGCCATGCCAAATAGGTATTTAGTAGGCTATCTACAACCATAAAAAAGATTTTAGTAACTTCAAAAGGAGCATTTGACAATCAAAAACAAAGATTGTAAGGTTTAAGATTTGAGCTATAACTTTTGTATAAATTTTAGAGGATTAAGAGATAAGTTGATGAAGTTATAGCGATTTGAAGTTAAAATATCTTTTTGTGACATACTATTGTACTTTTGAAGATACGAGGAGTTTTATGATAGATTTTGGAAATCGGAAGGTGCAGTCGTAAGAATGATTTCAAGATCTATATCTAATAAAAAAGAATTTCTGCATTTGGAATTTGTATGAAGAAGTAATAGAGCATTGAAGACAACACATGTAATTCAAAGGCAATAAGTGAGTCATTTTATTGATAGTAATGGTTGGAGCCATAACTTGAATTTTTAAATGAATTTTTGGCTCAAATTTTTTAAAAGTGTGTATTATTAGGATATAAAGTTATATATCAATATTTTATAGTGTTTGAGTACTTAATTTGTGAGATATGAAGAAATTTTCACATGGATGTATGTAAACAAGGATTTAAAGCTATTATTAAAATTTTGGTAATATCTTGAGATCCATTGTCATATTATAATTGCTTCTAGTATGTAAAAATTAGTTAAAATATATAATATGTTCATAAGACTTGATGTGTGTTAAAATGGTTAATAGATTAATTTAAAGAGAGTGGATATAAGAAACTTTATTTTGAGTTTTATCTATTTTGATGATGGCATTTGAAAAACTATAGGACCTAAATGTTTAGTATGAAGCCTTGAGAAGAGATTAAAATCTAAAGATGAAAATCTAAACTAGTAAGAGGCTTATTGGGAGGGATGAAAGTAAGACATGGTTGGATGAAGGCAAGGAATAAAAATCTTCATCCCTATTGGTCGAAGGCCATATCCAATGGGCTTCAAAAAGGCTGCCCAAGGCCATATTAGGAATTAGAGTTTTTTTTTTGAGGTCATTCAAGCTTTGGAGGCTAAGATCAACAAGTTTAGATTTTTGGATATAGATTAGGTGCAAATTTTGTGTGATTTGAAGTTTTTATGAAGGAATTATTGGCGCT
Source organism: Physcomitrium patens (assembly GCF_059467195.1). Classification (NCBI taxonomy): domain Eukaryota; kingdom Viridiplantae; phylum Streptophyta; class Bryopsida; order Funariales; family Funariaceae; genus Physcomitrium; species Physcomitrium patens. Next base: position 3,908,776 of record NC_143427.1, on the reverse strand, counting down.
CAAAGTTGAGATATTAATTTTGTACCTACTGTCACTCTTTGGGGCATAGTATACATTTATACAAAGCAACAAAGGATAAGTAAGTGATTTTGTTCATAGTAATGGTTGGATCCATATCTTTAGTTATTAGAAAATTTTTTAGCTCAAATCTTTTGGAAAAGATAGATTATTATATTAAAAAGCTATATATATAAATTTTATGATATTTAAATACTTAGCTTGTGAATTATGAAAAAAATTGTACATAGGTGTATAAAAATTAGGTTTTGAAGCTATTGTTAGGATTTTGGTTACATCTTAAAATCCACAATGAATTTGTAGTTGAAATTTGCTGTGATAGTTGTTAATAGTACATTAGTACTTCATATAAAATTTAAGTATGTTTAAACAGTCCAATTGGAATATATGAGTTGTCAAAATTTAGAAATAATATCTAATAAGGATATATAAGGATTTAGAGTTTTTTTTATCATATTTTGGATGTTTTTGAGAACTTAAGTCTTATATATTTGATGTAATTGCTTCTAAAAGTGTTAATTATATATATATATATATATATATATGTATATATATATATATATATATATGTATATATATATAAAATTTGGTCTTTCTTATCTCAAGACTTGATTGAAGAATTAATAGCAGCTAAGAGCTTAGTGCTTTCTTGAAACAAACTCTCTCTACCACGACACCATAATAAATTTGCAATTAAAATTTATTGTGGTAGTTGTTAAAAGTACATCAATATTTCATGTAAAATTTGGATTTTTTTGGATTTTTCAATCGTAAAATATGAGCTATTGAAGTTTGGAAAAAAATTCAACTTAAGAATATATTAGGTTTTATAATATTTTCATCATTTTTTTTGTGATCTTTGGTCTTAGGGCTTATGTATTGATATAATTTTCTCTATGGAGACAATTTTATATATAAACTTGGTATTTTTTTTATTTTTATTTTTTTATTATTTTTTTTAATCTTGAAGCTTGATTGAGCAATTAGTGATAGCTAGAAGCTCAAAGCTTTCTTAAGGCAAATTCTTTCTATCCTGACAACGTGCTTCTACCATATCAAGCTCACCTTAATTTACTCTCATTCTTCTAATGCTCCCATAGGAATATATAATATCTTCCAAAATAAATCAATACACCACCTCTATAGACTTTGATCTCAATGCCTTCCCTTTTATATAATTGGAGAATTCTTTTCTTGCAAAAACTAAATACTTCATGCTTCATAGTCTCATTGGCATGGCAATAAAATCAATCACCTATTGAAAATGAATAGCAAGTGGATAAGTAAGGCATAATCCATCTCTATACGTCACCTTAGATTGCAATTAGAATTCTTTACGAGAATTCATAAATTCTTTTATATTCTTATATAAGCTCTTCCACCAATAGCGCTCATTGATCTTAGTATAGGTAGTCCAAACTCCTCTATGCCTAGTCCATAATATATTGTGAAATTCACCTATTATCTTATGTTTGATCTCCAAATCATCCATTACTCTCAATGATACACCATCTCTTATTTTTGGCTTCTTTTATAAGAATCCATTATGTAAAAGAGAGTTATAGGATTGATGCCTAATATCTTTAAAGGTCTTATCTAACCAATCTTCTTGCCTCTTCATAAAGCTCAAATACAAGCCAATGTTACTTAAGCTCCTTTCATAAAAATTAATTTTGAAAGGTAGAATTTCATCACGTTGGCATTCTTTATTTGTGATAAATGCAAAGCATTGGACCAAGTCTCCATCTTCTTTTTGTGCAAGCATTTTCTTTTCCTTTCAATACCTAGGCATAGATAACATATCCACCACTAGATTTTTTTTACCCATAACGTTGTCGTATCACGTGATTTACTATTTTGGAATACACTGGGTATCTAGCTATAGAGAGTTTAGCTTAAACATTTATATGTATCTTATCTTAGCTTCCAAAACTCCTTTAATTTACATAAAACTCAAAATATAACAAAATCCCTTCAAAATATATTTTTTCCATGGAGGATTTTTTTATTCCAAACTTTAGAAATTAATAACTCTTGATCTTGCTATTTAGTTTGTCTCAAATTTATAGAAAAGGTAGAATTCACCCTTAAGTTTCATCTCAAAAAGAAACCAACTACAAAATCACTCCCAATCTTTTGACATCTAAGAAATCCTAAAGGATGCTCTAAATCCTAATTTATAAGCACTTGAGCACTATTTTCTTAATATCTCAAGAATCCAATACTCAAATATCATCAAACTTATGTACAAAATTTATTAACATAAATTTACACATTTCATGAAATTTTGAGCCAAAACCTTATCAAATTGCTCAAGATATAGCTCAAGTCACAACCACTAGTAAACCGGTCACTTACTACCCTTAGAGTGCATAAGCTAACTTCAAAATCCAATATCTCTTTTATTCCAACTTGGAATCCAGCATGCAGTATACAAAAAGTATAGCCAAAAAAGTTCTCTCTCTAGTCGTAGTCGCCGATCCTCAATTGCCTTCCGTACACGTGCGTTATGCCAAAAAGAGTGACAGTAGCTTCCAAATCAACACCTTAACTTTGAGCACCTATATCTCTTTCATATAAATTCCAAATCATATAAGATTTGCATCAAAACCATAGCCAAAAACCTAAACTTGCTGACTCTATCCTTCGAAGCTCAAATGGCTCCGAAATACTAACCCTAATCTCTATTATGGCCTCGGGCAGCCTCCTCAAAGCCCATTGGTCATGATTTTTGACCAATAGGAATGGAGATTTTTATCATCCATATTCATTCATCTATATGGATGCCCTAAACTCTCTTTTTATTACCAAAATCCCTCTCCAATTCTTTTTTTTACACGATTTACTCAATATATGTCCTAAACACCAAATTAAAGAACCAAAATAAGACTTCAAGGGTCACCAATGTCTAGTAAATGTGACTCTAAATATTTAAAGTTATTACCAACAAAATCAATCTCAAAAGCTACTATCAAAAAAAAATAAAGTTATACAAATCCTAATAGTAATCCTTTTAATCAATCTCATTTTAAAGTAGTAATTTAACCACATTCTACAACCAACTAAAATCCAGTAACATGGTTCTCACTATGTTGTTAAGTAAATTATACATTAAATATATAATCACATTATTTTCATATGATAGCTGAACTACAATACGACAACATGCTCCAAAATAGGATTTAGAGATTTAATAAAAGAAATCTATGTAAGCATAGCAATATCTGATGTAGTACAATTAGAAACCATTGAAAGTAAAAGCAAGCAATCAGTCTCTAATACCACATGAGTATCTATTAAGTAATTCTTCTCAGCCTTCAATATAGTAAGTGCACCTCAAAGCTCTCTTTTCACTTATAGATAAGCTCTTTGCTTCTCATTGAGAATTGTTGTTCTAATCCTAATTATAAATCAATTATTTTTCTTATTATCTTATTCAATAGTCCATCCAATGGCTATAAGACTTGTATTAATTGTCACTATTATTAGTCTTCTATAATTATAGTCTACTTATTTTAATACCAAAAGTGATTTTAAAACCACCTTTAATTCATCTATGGCCATTTTTTGCTCCTTGCTCCATGTAAACTTCTTTCTTTTCCTCAATAGTAAATACAAAGGCTACATAATATGAGCATAATAAAAAATCTACATATGATAAAATATAAAAACAACCAAAAATCTTCTTACCTTGATGGTATTCCTACATGCCTTCATCCTTGATATTGCATCTACCTTCTCTAGGTTTGAATTTCTTCTATAGCTTCTACATAAATGCCCAACAATCTCAACTTTTTAAAATCCAAATATATTTTTTTTAAGAAATAAAGTAAGATTTACCTCTTTAAATTTCTTTAAAATATAATCCACATATTCAATACATTTTTTTTACAAATATACAATATCCATCCTTTTTTAAAGTCAAATCTTTAGTTTCTTTATTGCAACCCTTGATTGGAACATCATTCAAAAATCAATGTGAAGATTTGGGGATTTCAATGTGAGAGTAGGCCCTACTCTCATCTATTAATTGAAATAGATCATAATCCAAGTATTAATCTCTATTAGAATAAATGGCATGCCTTGTAAAAGCTTTTGTTACTTCATTGGTCCAGAGTCTATATTCCTAATAATCACCTTATTGGCTAGTTATATGTCTTGAATGAATCTAAGTGCTCTAGACTTCTTTAGCATAATAAATCATTGATTGGAGTACGGTGCAATAGATGATTCAAAGATGCCCATTTTGATCCATTTTATTTTTAACAAGTCTACCAATTTGAAAAGCAAAGCCTATGGTACCAAAATAGGTTTTAAGTTCCAAGGCACATGTGGAATAATAAAAATAACCATAGATCCTACTATACTAGAATCTAGACAACCAATTTCTTTAGGTCCAAAGGTAAAAGTCTTACCATGTTTGGAGAGTGGCTCTAGAAACTTCTTCCTTTCTACTTCAGTTAAAAAATCACTCCTTCCAATCTTCAATTTACCAAAAGATTCTTTAATAAACTTGTGACTAATTTTTTTTGACTCCTTCAATCCCAACTCTATGGTAGCTTCTTTAATATATTCTTTGATGTCTTGAAGAAATTGAGTTGTCACAAGCTTTACCTTCTTAGCCACAATCTTATATTTATTGTGTACTAGAGCTTCTTGCAATATCATATGACTATTAACTACTCCAAGTCTCTTAGAAAATTCAAAAACCTCCTCATATAATTATCTTGAGTGAAGCTTTACAACAATATTAGCTCTACTTTCATCCATATGTAAAGCCAATCCTTCTAAAATTTTTACATAATCATCTTCAAATCCTTCTTCTTCAATAACATCCAAAATGCACTCATCACTTGAAATCACATCTATTTTTTTTTTTTTTTTTTTTTTTTTTTTTCATATTTCTTTATCCAACCCTTATACATATGACATAAATTTCAAATTCTTTGAAATCTCAAAATCCCCAAAGTTTTTAAATCCAAAAATCTACATTCAAAACTATCTATATTAGAGAGTATATATATATATAAGATTTTCATGCACCTTATACTCCCATGCTACAAAAATATTCTTTAAAAATCCAAAAATTCTTCATTGGTCTTTAAATGAACTTCTCTTAATTGGTCCGTACTTTATTCATGATTCAATCTTACGATAAAAAAATTGTACTGATTTTTTTCTATTATAATTTCTAATTCTTACATAATGAGAGCCATCATCTAAAACTTTGGTTTCCATCTTCGTAGCTATGATATAAGGTTGCTCTAAAATCACCAGATAAGTAGCAAAGTTTTGCACAAAGAAATTTTGCTCAACTTCTACATCTCCAATTCTTGTCCTAACTCTTGGACATGCCTAAATAAATCATCTTATTCATTATTAGTGGCCCTCAATATCCATCTATGGTTAATCTCAATGGGTCACTTTTCTATTTTATAAATCTTCTTTGATATGATATTAATCTCTGATCTATGATCAATAAGTGTCAAGATGTGCTCTTTGAGGTCTTCCAGTCTCACTTCAGCCTCTATGGTAGCTTTAGGCCAAAAATGATGTAAAAATTAAGTACTCAACTTCTCACCCTCAAATCTCCCATGAAAAATACAATTAGATATATTTATCTTATTTATATCTATTCCATATTTTACTTTTTTGCCGCTTCTTACTCTTTCATGATCTTTGCTTCTACCATAGCCTTGAGTAATCTCCTCCTTCTTTCTTTCAAATAGAATCTCTTCAACTTTAGGTGTACAAAGTTGGAGGAAGACTTCTCTATTTTTTGGTCATCTTCTTTGATTTAAAAGGACTCTAATGCCTTTGCCATAACTTCTTTCGCCACCATTTACCTTGTCTTCTTAATAACATTAATAATAAATCTAAAAAAGTCATTTTTTGTAATGCCAAGTGCTTCCTTCAAAGTAAACTCAATTTTTGCATCAAGAATCTTTTCTTCTAAAATTTCCTTTGTATCAATAGAATTTTTAATATCTGATTGAAGATTATAAAAAGAGCCCTTATTTTTTGGCTTATTTGAGCTTTCTTTTTCTTTGTCTTTTGCTCCACTTTCTTGAGTTTTAAATCCACTCTTTGGTTAAGATGAAGGTATTGCTTATAATTAAAGATAAAAAGATCCTTCTCTTTCATAAGTAGTCTCTTTAATTTTTAGTGGTATTTTCTTATTGAAGAATTCCATGACATCTTTTTGAGAGGATCTAGTTCTCCTTTCTTTCACAATCGCATTTTAGTCTTCAATATCTTTATTGCCATTAAAGAAGGCTTTATTGCTAATAACATCCATTGGATCACCTCGATCCATTGTTCTTCTAATAACTTCAACCCTTCTAATCATAGCCTCCATTAATAGCTAGAAGATAGCTGTTGTGCTCATATTCTCTACTTGAATGAGATAAGACTCAATTTCTTTCATGTGCAATCTACTTGCTCTTCCTATACAATCCTTTATAAGCTCTTTCATACTTTCTCTTCTAAAATTGAGCTTAAAAGATTGTCCTATTGTCGTATTACATGTTGTCCTACTAGAAAATGTACTAGGTACATAGTTGTGGAAGGTGAGGTTGTGTTCTATAAACATTCAAGAAATCCTAATAGATTTCACCCATATGAGAAGAATATAATCCAAATTCTAATTCAAAAGTACTAAAAAACACTCTTTTTAGTAGCCTCTATCACACATAAACCTCAATTATCTTGTTACTTTCATATTTAAGCAATTTAGATTTTTCTTTTAAGTTCCAATTCTAATCAATGAGCTTTGATAAGCTATAACTTTTAATTTGACTATCTACTTGATGTAATATTTTGCATGTAATTGTCAATGTAAGTCCTCTATATGCTTAAGAATTTTCAGACCAATCCAACTTATATATTGTGAAAAAATCTCAAAAAATTACACTGATGTCACTCGGCTGCTAACTTGAAAGATGAAGCAAAAGTTCCAGCAGTGATTGTCCCTTCTTTAACTATTAACTTCAACTCAAAATTGATATGTAGCTTGATCTTCAAGTCCTACAATACCATGCCAAATTTCACTTTAATCCAACTCGTAGATTTCTAGATGTCACAAAAACCCTATCTAACCCCAAACTGCCAACTTCCAATATGTTCTTGTATAAAAACCTAGATATCTCTCAATTGCACTATTGAATTATCACAAAAATTTTCATACACTTAGAACACCTAATTATCTAAGCACTATCAAAATTTGATCTATAGATGTGATACCAATTTTAGGAACTAGCCGAGAATGCTAGCCCTAATTTCATTGCATAAATCCCAAGTTGCCAATACAAACCTTGATTTCCAACAACAATTGCTAACTCTCCTCAAATCTTACCAAAACCAATCTTATGTCTTTGAAACAAGTTCTAACCTAGCTCTCAAATTCTAATCTTTGATCTTCAAATGAAATCCTAATTTGCCCTAGGCGGTCATTTTAGTAGCTAGAGGTCTGATTTTGACCTTGTCTCACAAACAGTCAATCCTTGATTATCAATCTAATCTAATCTAAGGATTTTTTAGCCCACTCCTACCTTCGACTTAATCCTAGTATCAATTATACTAATTATTTATCTCTTTTGACCTGATTTAATTAATTTATGGTTTTTCTAAGGTAATAAAAAAATCTCTATAGTCTAGAAGGTAAAATTACTAACTAACCTTCAACCTAATAACTATTAAGATAAGAAAATAACCTAAGGGGATTTTATAAAAGCCATTTTTAAATATTTCAAATTATTATTGAACCAAGATAATTAGATATTAAATAGAAATTTAATTTTGATTATAGTTTTATTATATAGTTGTAGTACATTACAACATCATAGTAATGAGTCTCATTCTACCTTCTTTAAAGAAGGTAACTCACTTTTTGAAGTTTTCATCTTAATTAGAGCAATCTTTTTTTTCATGTTTTAAACTATAATAATACATATACTTCCTAATAAATTCCTTCGATCTCTTGAATATATGCAAAGATGTAGCTTTTTGGCTCCTCTTTAATTTACTTATCTTTACTCTCAATTCTTTCATACTCTTAATCAATTCTTTAAGAGTATCTTTGAAAAGAGTCTTACATGTCTCTTAGATTGGAGTAGATGTCATTGGATTTGATGGAATTATTAGCATCATAGGTGCTAGAGCTTTACACTTCAAAGTCCATCCTCTTACCTTTATCTACTGTTGCTTAGTCACAAATAGCACAACATCTTCCACTCTTCTCCAATCATTAATCAAACCTTGCTCAATGGATTTGTGAGCGAAAAGCACAAAGAACGTATCTTCTAGTACTTCATCTGCTGCTTGGAAGAAGAGCCTGGTCTTCCTTACACTCAATAAAAGTCTCTTTAAAGATGAGAGTTTTGAGAATTTTATCTAAAACTCCCTAAGAAAATCATTGGAGGCATAGACCTCTCTAGTTATTGCTCAACCTACTCTAAAAATGATCTCTTAGTAACTCAATCAAAATCTTCATCATAAAATTTATCTCTCAATCTCCTTTCAAAATCACTCTAAGTGTCTAAATTACCTTTATGTAAATCCCTCACTTTCTTCCTCATTTCAAGAATGTATGTCAATTCAAAACTAAAAATATAGCGATTCTAAACAACTTGATGTACCTCCATGACTCTTGCATATGCTTAGAGAAACTCAGTGATGTCCTTTTCATTAAACCTTTTATGATTATTAACCTTACTTTGTAGTACCTTCATCATCTTCTTTTTATTTTCTTGTATCTTTTATTGTCTCTCCATGAACATATTCAAAGCTAAGAACAAATCATTGGCACTTGCTTTTCTATTGCCACTTATACTAGCCCCTCCAAAATCACCCATCATCTTTAAATGTTAAAAAACTTTTCACTTCCTCTTTTCTATTCTTCAATTCTTTCTCATGTTCCAAGCTTGCATCTTAGCTTTATAACTCTGTTATGTTTCACTTGTCTTTTCAAATACCTTGAAGATTCTTTCAATAGAAGCACTAAATTTATATCAAAAAGACGAGATTTTTTGAAAGAACATAGGGTCTTTCATTGCAAGTGGATTATAAGAAGCACAATATTACCTAAATGAAGTCAAATATAAAAAGATAGCCAAAGGCTAAGTACAAAAATTTAGACTAATTTCTTTCTTGTGTCAAGATGTATCCAATTCTAACTCAAATCTTAAATTTAAATTTATCTTATTAAAATATCTATAATTTATTTATTATTAATCTCATTTAAGAAAATTTTAGCTTTTTGAGCATAAATTAAGCTATAATTTTAAATTATTAAAGTCCATAAATAAAATCTTGTGAAAATGAGAACCAAACCAAGGAAAATAAAATTGTCCGCTTGTTGCAATCATTGTCTCAAAACCCTTACTTATAAATTAGCTGGGATCTCTTTTGTCATAGCTATTTTTTTTTGCATGCTAAGGCTTGTTGGAAAGCTAACAATAAGATCTAGCTTTTTTCAAATTTTCAAAATAAAAAGAAGAAAAACTAGTAGATGGCATAAAAAGTTCCAAACTAGTGTTAAATTCCACTACTCAAAAGCTCCAATAAACCCCTTCCAATAACTTCATGTAAAATCTCCCTCACCATAGATTTATTTCTTGTATGCTATATCTTGATGGAAAGCTAACAATACAATCTAACTCTCTTCAAAATTTTAGAACAAAAAGATGAAAATTTAGAAAATGCAATTGGAAACCTTGAACTAGTCTTGAATTTTGGCACCCGAAAACTCTAGCAACCTCCCTTTCACAAATTTGCATGGTTCTCCCTCTTTATAGCTCTATTTCTTGTAAACTATAGCTTGTTGGAAAGTTAACAATATGATCTATCTTTCTTAAAAATTTCAAAATAAGAAAAAGAAAATACAAGAAATGGCATCAAAATTCCTAATTAGTCTTGAATCTTGCCGCTTGAAAATTCCAGCAACCCTCTTTTTACAAATTTGCATGGTTCTCCCTCCTTTCAACTTCAGCCCCTCTCTTTTTCTAAAATTAAAAAAACATTGATGCCAAAAATTCCTATTCCTAATCCTCTCTCAATATCCCTCTTAAACTATTATAGAGCCTACTATTTATTTTAAAAGACAATACACTTAAGCTCAAATAATCCATTCAATGCATCAATTTTACATTCTAAATTCTATTCAAATTATAAAATGTATTAATATTTTATTCTTTCTCATCCCTTTTATAAGTAAAATTAATTATCTTTTAAATATCGTTAATGAATTTAAGTTAAGTGCATCATGACAACGTCATTTTTGTTTTTAGTCATGTTTTAAGTATTTCTGATGTCTTTATCTTTGACAATAGTGATTCTAGTTTTATTACCACACCATCTTTTAGTTGGTATCTATACTTTATTAGTGATATAAGAGTATATTGGTATTGTAGCTCTTTGTGATTCTATGTCTTTAATAGTAAATAATGATATTATTATAATTAACTTATTAATTTGATTATCTTGTAGTATATTTTTTTTATATTTTAAAATTTCTTTTATTCTAATATTCTAACTTAAGCAATTCCACCATTTTATAATGTATATCTATTTGTTTATAAAAATTTATACTAAAATTATTTTAAATAAAAGAAAAGAAATAAAAAAATCTTTAGAAATTACAAATACAAATTTTTAAAAATAATTCTATAATATTTATCATAAGATACAATGATAACTTCATCAATTTGTTAATATAATTACTAATAAATTATTCTTTAAAAATCAATTAATATTATAATAAGATGTGAATTCTCAATTATACGCCAAACTTTAAATTTTTGTTATTTTCCTTTTTTATGATAATTGAACATGTTAGATTAGAATTTATATAAGTAGATTTTAGTTTTATAGAATTTTTAGGATAGTAACCTTTGATAGTATAAATCTTAGTCTTATGCCTTGAATTTTGCTAATTAGAACCAAAGAGATAAGGATTAGAAAATTAAAGTAGTAATTTAATTAGTTTTAATAATTTAGATATCATTCATCATTTTTATGATGGTTGACTAAGAGCCTATGAGCTCACCTACAATCATCTTATATGATTTAAAGTAAATAAAATTTATAATTTTTTAAAAGAACTAATAAAGTTTAACAATGATGATTTTGAAGATTTTCTCCAAATTCAACAAATCCAAGCAGTAAAGTAGTTCTTTTAATTAATAGAAGTTGTTTAAATGCAATGGCGGCATTGGATTCACCTCATGAAGTAAAGAAAACAAGATCAGCACCCTCTCCTTCAAAATACAAGTAGAGCAATGAAATTCTCATTTTTGAAGAATTTTACAAATATTGTCAAAATTCTTGTAGATAAAAATATTCATAAAAATTACAAATGAGCATGGATTGAGGCATGTGCGTAGTCGAACATAGCATAAAAAGGTGTTTTGAACACAATGGTGATGTTAAATTTATCAAGAAATGTTCTTTTGATCACTTACAAGAGCCATCAGCATTGATAACGGATATAGCTTTTGAATGTATTAATGCTATAGATCTACATTAGGGATCTTAGAAATCAAGGGTGGAGGTGTGGCCGCCCTCCCACAAGCCACCACTCAATTGTATAAGAATGACTTAGTTTCCTAAGCTTTCTCTCTCTCCTCTTTGGTGAAGGGTGAAACTATGTCAAATTTTGGCCTTGAATTCTAATCTTAATTTCAATTTTGATTTTAAATCTCATTGTGAACTTTGAGGATGTGTGTGCATGGATCTTGAGTTTTGAATGATGGTAGTTGGATTTTAAAATATACTTCATTGTGGTAGATAGCTCCCTCGGCCTCCCAAATACTTCAAAGATTTTAAGAGCTTTGAATTTCTCTCAATCAATCATTCAATTTTTTAGTTTTAATATATTTTTTTTAGATTCTAAATTTTAATTTTAGCTTTTCAATAAGGTAAGGCTCACTTAAATCGGAATGAAGACGAATTTATGGAAAAAATTTGAGTGCAAGGGAGATCGGCTACTTTGGAAGTTTAGATCAACCTTATTTGGAAAGACATTTCTCAGTGCCTCCTAATTTAATTATTGTGAATTTTTAAAAATAAGTTAACCTTTAAGCTGAACTTTTAATGGCACAAATTTCACTGAATTTAAAGGCAAATTGAATTTTTAATGAATTTCCAAGTAGAGGGAGGTTGTCTGCCACAGCATTCTTGGTCAGTCAACTTTGAAGGAACATTTCTTGCGGTTTAGGTACTAGATTGAATTAAAAATTATAAGAGCAAGAGCGTCTTTAAGTTGAAGTTGTAATAAACTAAAATTTATTCACATTGAAGCTAATCGTGATTTTTGGCAAACTTTGGAGTAGAAGGAAGTTTGCTGCTCTCAATTCTTCGGCATTATCAAGGTACCTTAGTTTTTATCTCTCTTTAGTTCTATTTTTACTTTTATTCTTTTAGTAACATGTAACTTTTATATTTGAATTTTTTCTTTTATTTTTCAACCTTTAACTTTTAATCTTTAATCTCTTCTTTTTTACTTTTTACTTTTTACTTATCATTTTAGATTTTACTTTTATTATAGATTAATGGTAATAATTTGATAAATTATTTTTACCATCAATTATTTAAAGATTAAAATTTTATTATTTTAAAATAATTAATTATTTATTTACTCTAATTAAGTATAATTTTATAATCACATAAAATTTAGCAATTAAGTAAGGACCATATAAATGATCTTGAACAAATTATTGAGATTTAAGTAGAGATCATGCAAATAGCCTTGAAAGACCATAGTAAATTTCATTAATTTTTTTCATTAATATTCGTAATCATTGCTTGAAGGGCTTAAAATTAATTGAACTAAAAATACTAAGATTTTAATTAATTTAGCAATTACTCAATTAGGAGTTCTTCCATTCAACTTCTTAAACTTATTATATGGCATCAATTTGATTGTGTGGTGAAATTTGGCCTCACATAGGATTTTTTTAGTATTTATGTTTATATATACATTTGAATATGAATTTATGTGTAGTTTTTTTTTATCATCTTTTTTGAAAAAAAATCACTTCTTTATGTATATTATTTGAATTAATATCTTTTATAAAACTTTAATTTGCATTGAAAATTTTTTAGGTTTGTTATAGATGGCAATAGCCATTCTTATTTCTTTATATTATAAATCTATTTCTAAATTATCTACTTTTGGTCTTTCAATGATATAAGAGTATTTTTTTTTTAGAGTTTTATTTAAATTTATATTTTTGATAGTGTTAATACATAGAAATTCAAAAAAAATTGATAAAATACTATTTTTTGAAGATATTAATAATAATCTAAATGTCTTCTTTTATCCATAGCATTTGAAATTTTTACCAAAGGTAAATATTTTTAATACATAATAAAAAATAAAATTTAATTTTATAGATTTTATATTGTAAACTTATAATATTATATATTAATTATTTACTTTAATGATATGTGATAAAAAAAGCAATAGCAAATTGTTTGAAAATAGTATTATAAAAAAAAAAATTAAAAATTAAAATTAAGAAATCCAAAAAATTTAAGCTTTTTAATTATTTATTATTCAAGACTAAATTTTAATTTTAATAATTTTTTAAAAAAATAAAAAAATATTTAAGTTTACAATAATTCAATCCATTCAAGGATTGTATCTTTTTTTTTATCAAACTATGACAAACACAAAAAAATATAATTACTTCAAAACTAAATAATATTAGATGTTATAATTTTTTTTAAATAATTATAATGAATTTTAATAGGAATTTTTATTAATGGTATCTTTAAATAATTCATATTGCTCAATCATGATTTTTATGTATATTTAATTTATTTTTTATATTTAATAATATAGTTTTTGTACTTAAAAAATATTGAATAAAATAAATATATAGAATCTTTTTAAATTAATAAGATAAAAGTAGATTAATATAATTAAATATTAATGTGTTAATATGATACACTTTGTAGAAATAAAAATAGACTTTTAGATCTATTATTATTGTATTTTAGATAAAGTACTATTTTTTGAATTTATATAAAATATATGAAATAAATTAAATTTTAAAAAATTAAAAATTAAAAGATCCAAATCGTGTATATTATTATTTAAATTTTGTTTTATTTTTTATGTCTACATTAATTAATTTTCTTTCAATTTATTGAAGTTATTTAACATTAATTTTATTAAAAAATAATAAATTCAAATAATGGATGAATAAGCTAAATAATGCTCTATTTATCTCAATTTGTTATGTTGAAATTCTATTTTATTGTAATTAAAATTTAATGTCAAGTTGTGCTTGCTTGATAGTTCTTCAAAACTTAATATTTATCTTTTTAAACTTCGTAAAAAGAAGAAAGTGTTTATTCTTTAGAATAAAAAAAGAAATGTTATAATGATCCAAGATTTTATTAAATTGACTCATCCATCATTACAAAGGATATAAAATGGCAGTCACAAGTACATCATCATTACTCTTATCTACATATGGATTAAAAAAATAATATTTTTTTTTACATGAGTATAATACAATGATAGTTATCTTATTGATAATAAAGACAAATTATAAATAGCTACATTTAATGGTTTCTTTCCTTTGCTTTTCATTATTAATACTATATTTTCTCATGTATTGACCTTGTTTGCTGCTCCTTCTACATTATCATATTGTATTATGTTTTTAAAAATAGATAGAACTTCTTTTAGAATATTTTTATTTTAAAATAAAAAATATTTCATTAATATATTCTCTACAAAAAGAGTTTTTTATTTTTTTTAAAGAAGAAAAAGATATTATAAAAGAAGTTGTCACTGCTCAAGGTTATATTTTCTTATAAATATCGATCTAATAAAGATTGCATAGATTTTAAGTGTAATAGAAGAAAGCTCTATTGTAAGAACACTAATCTAATTTGGCAATATGATACTCTAAGTACATTGATTGGATGTCCATTTGCTTTATATGGACAATCTATACAAGGTACTACAAAATGACAACTAACATTTTGAAATGATCATTACAACCATGGCCCTTTATTTTCTCTTATAAGTGATTTAGTGGCTAGACAATTGCAACTAGGAGAGAAAGCAGTAATAATACAAATGTTTTTAACAAGAAATCTATTAAAAAAAATTATTAATATATTATGTAAAAGAAATATTAATACTTATATTGTTACTTATACTATTTATAATATATATCATAAATTACATCAAATAGTTTTTAATGGTTTTACTTCTATTATTTCACTAATAAAAATCCTATCCAATATTACATATAATTTTTTTTATTAATGTGATGAGAATGATATGATAATTTTTTATTTTCTTTGCATATACAAAATATATTAAATTAGCTAAAAGATATTCTTCTTCTATTGTTATAGTTTGTATTTATAAAATAAATAGATTTAAAATACTTATATTATATATAGTAGGAATAATGAATTTATACATCCTTCATAGTAGCTATTTCTTATTTCCAAGAAAAAATAGAGTTATTTATTATTAGAGCTTTGACACAACTTATCTATTTGTATGGAAATACCAAACTTATTTGTATTAAAAACAATCCTAACTTTGCAGAGCTCTTACAAAGTCATTACAAATTCAAATTACCTAAAATTAATACTTAAAGAAATCCTATGAAGTCTTCTCTTAAATTCCATTCTTTGATTTGTAAAAGAATCCCAAAGTTGCAATAAGTACACAGTTTTATATTTTGGGGTCTGATTTCAATCCTAATTGGTAACCGGTCCTTTTTGGGTATCAATTCAGTCTATCTTAGAGATTTTTAAGCACAATCCTATCTTCACATTTATTCTTTATATCAACTATATCAATTATTTATCTCATCTATCTTATTTTTATTAATTTATGATTTTTTTAAAGTAATAAAAGAATTTCAATAGTCTAAGAAGAAAATTTGATAATTAGCTTCTATCTACTAGCTATTAAGGCAAATAAATAATTTAAGAAACTTTCACGAATCATTTTTTTATTTTCTTAAATTTTTATTCGACCAAGATGGTTGAATTATTAATTAGAAATAAAATCTATTTATATTTTTATCATATAATTGTATTACAACATGACAGTAGCAGAGGCAATTATGGAAAAGGCATTAGATTCCTATTTGATTTAGGAAGAGGATCAAGAGATAGGACAAGTCTCCTCCCAATTTTGTGCAATTAGATTTAAAAAGATGCCACTTAAAAAGATGAAAGAGGTTATTATTCAAGGCTATGGTAGAGGCAAACATCAGAGAGGAGCAAGAAGCAATAAAGAGGTGGAGCATGGGATAGACATAAATGAGGTAAATTTATCTAATTATGCTTTATATGAGATATTTGAGGATAAAAAAAAT
This sequence comes from Physcomitrium patens, assembly GCF_059467195.1. Lineage (NCBI taxonomy): Eukaryota > Viridiplantae > Streptophyta > Bryopsida > Funariales > Funariaceae > Physcomitrium > Physcomitrium patens. The sequence goes on along the minus strand of NC_143427.1, from coordinate 3,892,400 downwards.
GAGTGCTCAATTTACACATCTCTTTTAGGCTAAAACTACTATGAAGGCTCAAATGAAGTTGAAAGAGCTTAAAGAATATACCTTGGTACTTATTGATCATGAATTAGAGATGAAGATGATGTCAAGAAGGATATATGAAATGAACAAGTCGTCTATTGATGTTAACTATGGATGGGTGTTGAGGGCCGCCAACAATGGGTAAGGTGATTTTTATGAGGCATGTCCAAGAATTAGGACAAGGATTAGAGATGTAGAGGTAGAACAAAATTTCTTTTTGCAAAACTTTGCTACTTATTTTGTAATTTCATAATAACTTTATATGACAACTATAAAGATAGAAACCAAGGTTTTAAATAATGACTCTTATTATGCAAGGATTTAAGTTTATGATAGAAAAATACCAATGTAATTCCTTGTTCTAAGACCAAATCATAAATAAAATAATGACCAATTAAAAAAAGCTCTTTTGAAGATTAATAAGGAATTTTTAGATTTCTAAAGAGAACTACTGTAAGACGAAGGTACAATGGTGCAAGTAAATCTTTTATTTATATAGTTTCCAATATAAATCCCTTTGAATGTTGATTTATGGATTTGATAACTTTGGAGGTTTTAAAATTTTAAAAGTTTGAAAGCATAGATCATATGTATAAGGGTTGGATGAAATATACGAAAAAAAATTCAAAAAATTTGGATGTGATTTCAAATGGTGAGTACATTTGGAGTGTTACTGAAGAAGAAGGATTTGAAGATAATTATGTGTAGATTTTATAGGTATTGGCTTTATATATAGATAGAAGTAGAATTTTACTCAAGGCAAATATATGAAGAAGTTATAGATTTTTTAAGTAGGCTTGGAATAGTTGATAGCCATATAATATTGTAAAAGGCTATGGTGTACAATAAGTAAAAAATTAAGGAAAAGAAGATGAAGCCCATGGTAATTCAATTGAATCAAGACACAAAAGAGTACATTAAACAAACTACCATGGAGCCGAAATTAAGAGAATGAAGAAGAATTGATCACAAGTCTAGTTTAGAATCTTTAAAAAAGTTAAAAATTGGAAGGGATGATTTTTTGACTAAGATAGAAAAGAAGAATTTTTTAAAAATATTTTCTAGGTATGATAAGAATTTAGCCTTTGCATCTAAAGAAATTATTTGTGTAGATCCTAACATAGTAGCACCTATGGTTATTTTCATCATTCCATATGTGCCTTGAAACTTAAAGCCTAATTCAATGCCTAAGGCTTTACTTTTTAAGTTGATAGATTTATTGAAAGAAAAAGGTTAAGATAAGTATTCTTGAACCATTTATTGCACCTTACTTCAATTCATAGTTTATTGTACTAAATAATTCTGAAGTATTTAGATTCATTTAAGACATGCAACTAGTCAATAAGATCACTATTAGAAATATAGAATATAAATCAATAGTAGATGAAATAAAAGAAGATTTTGTAATGCATTTCATTTCATCTAGTAGAGATTTATACTCGGCTTATGATCAATTTCAATTAGCAAAAGAAAATAGCAACCTAACCACTATAAATATTTTTTTGGATTTGATGTATATGTGAATTTTGTCACAAGGTATAATATATTTAGTGACTCATATGCAAAATGTAATAAATTAAATTTTAAAGAATTTTTATCAAACAAGACCATACTATTTTTTGATGATGTTTCAATTAAGAATTACCAGAGAGAGGCTAAAAATTTGATTTTAGAAAAAGGTGGATGTAATATATTTTTAAAAGAATATATTAAAGATATGAGACATATTTTGAAGAAACTTAATGAGGTAAATTTTACTTTATTCCTTAAAAAGTTGACATTTGGATTTAATTTTTTTTTTGTTAGTTAGGCATTTATATAGAAGGTATTAAAGGAAACCAAATCTGAATAAGGTAGATGCTATTATATTGTGGAGTTTTCTATTAGGGAATACACTGGGTACCTAGTTGTAGAGAGTTTAATTTTAACTTATTAGCCAAGCTCCAATAAGTTATTTGAACTTTAAAGTAGAAGAAAAATAAATACTATAATATCAAAAAGATATTGTACTAGTAAAACCTCTTATATTTAAGAAGATTTATACATAAGACTTTCTAAAGTATCTAGAAATTTTATAACATTCTTGGCTATATCAAATCATAACTAATCAATTGTTGGTAAGTTAAATTTTCAATTATTCCAAAGAAAATCCATAATCTCCTCTCAAAAACTTATCTTTATATCAAAATTTAACCATAGCTCCATATATCCATCTTCAAAATATATATAAAGTCTTAACTTCTAAAGAATCCCTTCACTTTGAATAAAATGCTCAAATTGGAATGAAATCCCTTCAAAACATATTTTTCTTGCAAAGGATTTTTTCTTCTTAAAATTTAGAAATTCATATCTCTTGATCTAACCATTCAGTTTTTATCAAATTTACACATAATATATAATTTATCTTTAAGCATTACTACAAAAAAATTCAACTATAAATTTTCTACCAATCGTCAAATATCTTAAAAATCCAAGCAGGTGCTTCAAATCCTAATTCACAAGCACCTGAGTATTATTTTCTTCATATCTCACAAATCCAAAATCCAAATACCACAAAAATGTATGAAGGTATGTAAGAGCACGAATATGGTCAGAAGATTATTGGATGTTTGTATATTTTATCATATAAAGATTCTTCATTATGCTAATATTGTAGTGGAATTGATTTCATTATTTTAAAAAATAATTGCATGGAATAAGGAGCAAGAATTGGCGATTGAGGGATTTAAAGTGATTTTGAAATCCCCCCAAGTATTAAGACAAGTGGATTATAATGGTGGAGGACTGATAATAGTAACAATTGATATAAGTTCTATAGCCATTGGATCGACTATTAGACAAAATGATAAAGAAAGTAACTGGTTTGTAATTAGGTTTGGAACAAGAATTCTCACTAAGATGCAAAGAGCTTATCTACAAATGAAAAGGAAGCTTTGGGATGCACTTACTGTATTGAAGGTTGAGAGGAATTACTTAATAAGTGCTCATGTAGTATTGGAATGGTTTTGAATTGTATTACATTGGATATTGCTATGCTTAAATGGATTGCTTTCATTAAGTCTCTAAATTCTTTTTTGATGCACATCATGGACAAAAAGAACTTGGAGATAGATATATTTTGTAAAAAATCCTAGTATAAATTGGCCAAAAAGAAAATCAATTGGAATACCTAATAATGCAAGATATAAAAACTTTCAACTCAATAAATATCTTCACAATTTAAAGTGGTTGAAGTAGCAGAAAGTGGAAGGTATTGCAAAAATTGCAATTATTGTAGACACAATATTTGAACTTATTCTACACAACCTTTGATAAATTCACAAATATCTATAAAAGATTCTAAAATGTTATGAAGCTTTTATTAACTATATACTTACATTTATTTAATAAAAAAAAAATACTTGTATGCATTTTATGAGGAATTAGATAGTTCAATAAGGTGAAATGTGTTTTGATCATGTATTTCTAAAAGATTTTCTTTTGAGTCTTGTGCACCTTTATAAATGTGTGTGTTTAATTGGTGGAATTAAACTAACTTGTATGCATACAATTATAAATTGCTTTTAAGTACAATGTAACATTTCAAAAATATTCATTGAATAAGAGCCGCCAAATTCCTTTGAGTCACATCAAACAAGTGTACACCATCAATGGAAAACCATTCTCCTCTCATTGGAGTTCTATATCACAAACTCACAAATCATTTTGTACAATAATACTACACATATAGCAGCTTGATAGGGTGAGAAATGTCAACTTAACATTATTTTTTTCACCACACAAAATAATTGGTAACAAACAAAATAAATATATGTATCTTTATATTCACTTGTAGTCCCTGAAAACACATATTACTTCCTTGCCGCTCGTAGAAACCTTTTCTTGAAATACCTCATCTATACTACACACTCATGGACCAATTAAGTGTCTATGGTCAAATGTTTCCCACACAAAAAACCTCACACAATTCAATTAAGAAATGAGCAACACAAACAAAAAGGAATGCAACTGAAACCTCCAACTATAGCGAAAAAAATAGTGTACATGTCAGAGGATTTAACCAGCTTAGGTGGCAAGGACTCACTCAATCTGGACCCAAACGTCTGGTTGCAAAGGACTGCAGTTGAGAAATCCCAGCACTCGACAATTTGACTCCATCTTCACCATTGCTGATATTTGATCCCAAATACACTATTGATGTTTCTCCAAATGTTCTACCACGAAATGAAAAAATAAATATATAAAAAGGGTACCACTCCTCCATAATTAAAAAATGTACTGTCCAAGATGCAATGCACTCAAAGGGCAACTGGGACTCCTGTATCGTAGGGGACGTGGGGAGCGAGGGGAGCGTGGTGATGCCCTAACGAGGGGAACGGAGAAAGCCCTAATGGAAGGGAATGGGAACGGGAATGGAAAGGGAGGCTTCGGAGCCCATGCGAGGCGAGGCGTGTGCGAGTTTGTCCGGGTGGGTGGGTATATGTAGAGACAGAGAGTGAGGGATTGAGGTATCTGATTGTAGCGCGGGGGAGGGATGTTGGGGGTATGGTAGGAGTGGAGTGGAGTGGAGTGGAGGTGTTCTCACAGCGCAAGGCTGTGGGTGTTGCGGGTGGGTTTGTTTGTGTTTAGGGTTACTGTGGTTTGCGGTGAGTGGAGGCTTCTCTATCTGATCCTTGGTTAAGGCCGTGCCAAAGGATCCGTTCCCTGAAGCAATAGGACAAGGAGGAAGACGCCTAGGAAACGTGTTCCTTCTATGCGGCCTTCGCTATGCCGTGGTCGATGATTTTGGTTCGGCCGGGGTACGATGGGCTGTTGACAGCGTGTATGTAAAGTGTGAGGGAAGGTGTGGGGTTGGGAGGAGCAGATGATGAGAAAAAAGAATAGGGACATCTTAGAAGCCCTTCGGGGATGTGATGACGTATTCTATGGGAATCTCTATGATGCTATTGGGTGCGGGTGGAGGAGCAGAGGGTTGGATGTGAGGGTGAAGCGGCGCGGTGGGAGCCGTGTGTTTAGGGTTTAGGGTTTAGGTGAGGGGATCCCGGTGATGACGACTTTAGATGACGAATCTGAGATTAAGGCCCAAGGGAAGGCGTGCGGAGCCGGCAGTGCGATGTATTATCGTAATGCTGGAAGAAGCTTGCCGGAGCTTGGCAGCCGCTGGCTTGCCAGATTCTCTGAAGCACACACGAGGCATTTGTCTGAGGGGACTGATGTCGCTGTGTAGAAGGTTCGTACCATATGTCACAGCCTGAGTAAGATCATGGAATTCATAAGTTCTTTAATAATGGAGTAATTTGCGAATAATTAAGCAAGGCTGTTTATCAATCAATTTCTGAGGACTTGAATACTCGCTGACAGGAGGGAAAATGTTCTGTACTTGACTGGCCTTCAATTTCTTCAACAATTTTCCTAAGAATCACTGTTTTGAAATGTGAAGGATAAATAAGAAATTACATAAGTAGGAGTCCATAAACTGTGATAAGGATTAGAAATGCAAAAAGTCCATGACATTTTTTTGTCAAATATATTGAAACTGGAGAACCTTTAATATAAATAATTTATGCATCAATTCTAAGTAAATGGTCGAATTGATTCATGTGTTCCTCAAGTCCTAAATTTGTTGAACGGGATCACTTACAAAATGTTCATCTATATACTCCACAAAGAATGTGTGGATTCTTCAAGCTATCAATATTGTCCTTTAATAAGGCAACAAGATAAATCAATTAGTCGTACATTTTTGAAGCTACCCTAATTATCTTAAAAGAATACATTTATTGTTCTATCGAGTATACAGTCAAGCTATAAAATTCTGGTACCCTATATATATATATATATATATATATAAGGATTTGTGAAAGGCACACCCCAAATTTGTTAAAGCCACACCTCTCTATCCATCTCATGATCCATCTTGAACATGTCCCTTGTCATTGACCCTGTTCCTAGCTTCCATTCCATGTCTCCACCTCCCATCTCCACCTTGTCTGTATTCTACCTCCATCTCTGTCCCCACTCCGGTCCTCAATCCCACCCCTTATCTCTGACCCTATATTCAATATTATTAATTTCTCAATTATACTCTGGCCTTGTGATGAAATATTCAAGACTCTTTGAATATGAAAAAGTCTATTTTAGCTTATTATTATTTTAAAAAAATCTTTATAAATAACTACTGAATGTTTATGTTGTTTCTTTTTTCTTTTTATTTATTTATTTATTTATTTCACATTATTACACACCTTAGTATTTTACAAATACTTTTATACAATTTTTTTCAAAATACTAATTGGATAGGAAAATAAAAGGTAAAAAAAAAAGTTATTTCATTTTGATTAATTCATTGAAATAATCTAAATTAAAATAATTGAAGAATTAATACATTGACAACTATTTTATTATAACTAAAATAGCGGTCAATATCTTATTATAACTAAGATAGTTCCAAACTATAAATAACAACTATTCTATTCAGTTGATTGAGTTTTAATTAAATGATAATATAAAATTAAATATTAATAATATTTTTTAAAATTTTAAGTATTTATTTTATCATATTTTAGAAAATGATTTGTAGTATGTAAAATTTTGTATATTATTATTTAAAATCTTACGTAATATGCTTTTAGAATTTGTTAAATATCTTAGAGTGTTTCAAAGATAATTTAGATTTTAAAAATTAATATTTTAATTATTTATAAATTTAAAATATTATTTATTTATAAATTAAATTAAAATATAAAATTTACTTTGTTTAAAATCATAATCTATACTAAATTTAAAAGTATAAATAAAAATTTCTTAAGTTTCTATTTTAGATACAAAGTATTTATTTATGTTGTTTTTAGGATACAAAAAATATTTTTAAAAATAAAAATATAATTACTATGTTAGGGATGATGGTAGAATTGGGACAAGATAGAGACAAGGTAGGGATAAGGTAGGAACAAGGGTGGGATTAGGAGATGAGGTCAGAGATGGAAGTAACGTTGGGATTGGATAGAGATGGGAGGAAGGGATGGTGGCTAGCAAAGAGGTCGAGGATAAGAGACATGTACAAAATAGATCATGAGGTTGGAGGAGGGGATGGGGCTTTAATAAAATTGAGATGTGACTTTAACAATTTCCTATATATATTTATACATATTATACATATTATATATTTAATTTAAAGAAAGACATATCTCCATTAAAATTCTTCATTTTGGTTTTGATAACTTAAAGGTTGACACAATCTTATTGATTATTTTGACATTCTATAAATTATAACTTTTGAGATAAATTTTCTAGTTGTTGATTTATCACCTTGCAAAGAAGTTGTAAGAATTGATCATTTGATTTATTTTTTCTTTAATTTATACCATTTTATTTTTATTGATCAATCTTTGATTATTATGGATATCATCAATAAAAAGCCATTATAAGTTTTGACAAATTTGTAATATCATCAAATGGCTCTAATGTGCTTTCTTTGATATTACAATTGTGCTAGTTTTGAATAGACTTTAATGAATTTTTGTGCTACTTATAATTCAAGATTTCTTCCCTTTCAAACTTGAAGTTGTATTTTAAATATCTACTTTGGATTGTAGTAGAAGATTTTTTTTTTTTTTTCTAATACATTGATTGTAATATACAATATGATAATAATAATAATACATATATATATATATATATATATATAGATCTTTATTCATTGCAATATTTTTATATATTTTGTATTTTTAATAATTTTCTTTTGGACAATGAACATACTAAATCTTTCATAATCCATCTTGTTACAAAGTCAATTAATGTCAATGCTATGATAAAATAAGTAGAATCTATTAATAATTTTAAATTGAGGTTGTTTTATTTTAATGATGTTTGTATAAATAATTTAAAGATCTTAAGCTTTTTTTAGTTATATTTTTATTATCATATGAAGTTTTATTATTGTCAAGGATACAAACTAGAAAAAAATGCATAAAGTCCTGGAATCTGTGTCAAAAGGAAAGTGATAAAATAGAAGAAAGTATGTATATTCAAGGAAGAACTAGAATGACTATTACCAAAGACTTGAAAACATAAGACTCTTGAAATTAGACTAAAAAGCAAGAAAGGAGTTGACAAGAGTGAGGAAGGCCTCACTCTTGCCTCTATATATACTACTTAACTAAAAAATATGTGGTAACATGCTACAAGACATCTATTATGCATCCAACTTATAAGATACATGTCTAATTTGCAAGGCAAGTTTCCTAGGTGTGCGCCATATATCCATCTTGTACTACAAGTGGTCAACATGTCGACACGCGGCTTCCTTGTTGGCCAAGTTTTCAACCTACCAATCACTTATAGACATGTATAAAGACAAAGCAGTGTCTATGAAGCTTTTAGGAAGCTTTTTACAAGATATTATTATATTTATCTACTTTGACTTACTTCTATATATTCTTATTATCTAAATAATTATTAAGATAAATATGTATATTCGTGATAATTATTCTATTTATAAAATCCTTTTATATTGGTTGTTTTAATTTTAAAAGCAAAAAGTGTTAAAGTAAATGGAGGATAAGTTAGAAGATAAAAGATATTATCTTAGAAAAGTTTCGAATGGTCAAAAGGTAGCAAAAAGATGAAAGAAAGTTACCAAGGTCATGGCTAGGATTATAGGTGGTGGCTAAGGTTTAAAGTGGCGGCTAGGCTAAGAGGAATCTAGGGTTTAGTTGGATGAAAGTAAGATAAATGCTAGCCAAAATGGATATAAATTCTACCTATAAGTAAAGGGTGTTGGAAGTAAGAGGTATCTCATTCCACACTTCTCTTGTGTCTAACCTTGTTGTTTTCTACTTACTTGTGTCTTGTTTGTTATATTTCTTCAATAAGTTATGGGCCCACATATACTTTGTTGTGCTATTCAAGTAAGTTGAAGTCATTTGCTGGTTGTTGTTCTTGTATAGAATAGATCTTATGGTGTTTGCTGATGTTAAGGATTGTATGATCTAATCTTGTGTTTTGACTTGTAGAGGTTCTGATTTGGGCCTTATAGATCTCTAACATCAGTTTGAAGGTTCTTAACTCCTAGGATTGAGTGATTAAGACCTTATACAAAGACCTTGATAGTGTCTTTGGTGTTGTCATGAGAAAGTGAATTTTATGAGTGGAAGAACTTAATGGTGAGGTTAATTGGAGTTCACATACTTGTTAAAAGCTTCAAAAGTTGATTTGGAAGTGTTTGGAGTGAAGAAACATTCATTTGTTCAAAAGAGGGCATTCTGAGTTTTTGCTTGTACAAAATTGTTTTGATGATTTTAAGCACATAGAGACTCCTTTTCTTGATATTTTTTGATAGACGTCTTCTAAGACATGGGTTCAAGTGAGGGTGAAGATTTGAGAGTGATTGAGAAGTTTAGAGGTGACAATTTCTACCATTGGAAGGTCAAAATAGAACTTTTGTTGGCGTCTTTGGACCTTTGGGATATTGTAGATGAAAGTGAAGAGCTTCCAAGCATGCATGCTGATGCTAAAAAGAGGAAGGACTTCACAAGACGTGAAAAGAAGGCTTTTGGCATGATTACCACCAATTTGGATGAAGCCAACTTTTCTCACATCATCTCTTGTAAAGAACCAACAGAAGTATAGAAGACTCTTTGCAACATATATGAGAGCAAGAACTTGTCCAATATCATCTTCATAAGGAGGAAATTCTTCACTTGAAAGATGGAAGAAGGTGAGGACCTCATGGTTCATGTCAATAAGGTAAAGGCCCTTGCTAATCAACTTACAATTGTTGACAAGCCTTTAGAAGAGAGTGATATTGTCATGACCTTGCTTATGAGCCTTTTTGAGTCCTACAACTACCTCATTGTGGCATTGGAGTCCATAAAGCTAAAAAAAACTCACAATGAATTATGTGACGATAAGACTTACCCATGAAGTGACCAAGAGGAAAGAAAAAGAGTCCCAAAGTGAAGATTCGGCTCTCTTTTCAAGACAAGGCAAGGGAAGTTATTCTAATCAACATGACAATGTGAGAACTTGCTTCATTTGTAGAAAACTATGTCACTTTGTTCAAAATTACTACAAGGCTAAGAAAAGAGATAGAGAAAGTGTAAACAATGCTTGTGATGAATATAGAGGTGATGATTATGCATTCATGGCAAGTGAAGGTACTTCCATGGCTGCCATGTCCAAGTAGATCATTGATTCTGGTGCCACCAAGTACATAACTCCATACAAGTGTTCATTTGACACTTATGAAGAGATTTCAACAGCAAATATCCTCATGAGAGACAATGGCATATTACAAGCTATTGGAATGGGCTCCATTGTTATAGAGATTGTTGTCAAAGGCCAAACCAAGAGAATCAGATTAAAGGACGTCTTACATGTACCAAAGTTGAAGAAAAACCTTCTCTTCGTGAGTAAACTTATTTTACATGGTTGTAAAGTGTAATTTGATAAGAATGGGTGTTTTGTGAAGACATTGGAAAGAGATCATATTGCAAAGGGCTTTAGAGATGGCAACCTCTACTTCATCAAGTGTAAGAAGGTGAATGGAGTTGAAGTGGTGGCATTTGCTGAATTTCCTTTAGATCAAGACAAGTTTGGCATTTCGCATCGATGCTTTGGTCATTTGAATGCCAAGAGCATGAAGGAGCTCCAATCCATGGTAAGTGGCTTAGATCTTGGTCATATAAGCCACAATGCTATGACACTTGCTTGTGAAAGTTATATTCAAGGCAAACAACAAAGAGAGTTGCAACATGTGAAACCAAGTTATTAGAGATTGTCTATTCTGATGTTTGTGGACCTATGAGGATGCCATCAATAGGAGGTATAAGGTATTTTGTCACATTCATTGATGACTTTTCGAGGAAGGTGTGGATTTTCATCCTCAAAGCAAAGAGTGAGTATTTCACATGGTTTAAGGAATTTAAGGCACTTATGGAGAAGCAATGTGAATGTAAAATCAAGGTATTGTGTACGGACAATGGAGGTGAGTATATGTCAAAGTAATTTAATGATTTCTTGAAGATGTATGATATTACAAGACAAACCTCCACTCCTTACATTCCACAACAAAATAGAATTACTGAAAGAAAAAATCAGACCATTATAGAGATGGCAAGGAGTATGCTTCATGTATAACACCTTGGACATGAGTTTTGGGTGGAAGCAGTGGTAAATGCAGTGTACACAAGAAATAGGTGTCCTACAAGTGCTCTTACATCAATAATGCCAGAAGAAGCTTGGAGTAGGAGAAAACCTTGTGTTTCTCACATGAGGACTTTTGGATGCATAGCATATGTAAAAATACCAGATTGTATGAGATCAAAATTTGATGCAAAAGGTGAAAAATGTGTATTTGTTGGATGTTGTGAAGGTACAAAGGCTTATAGGCTCATGTGTTTCGAGACTAAAAAGATCATCAAAAGTCGTGATGTTGAGTTTTTAGAGCACAAGAGTGCTTGTGAGGACTTACAGATGAGTCCAAGTAGGAGTAATGGTGTGTTTGTGGATGCATCTTCAAATTCAGCAAAGAAGGAAGAAAACAAAGACAATGATGGTTGTAAAGGTAGAAATGAAGATGAAGAGGCAAAGAAGGTAGACAAAAAAGCCTCTACAATTGCTAAGACGAGCAATGAAGAGCATGAAGATGTTGATGATGATGGTGATGAGAATTATGAATCTTTGAGTGAGAAAAGTCTATCTTCAAAAGAAAAGAAGGTTGGAGGTGACCATAGAGTGCAAGAAGTGGAGACTTCTTCAACTGAAAGGAGATATCTTTTGAGAGATAGAAAACAACATGGTGAATGGTAGAAGGACCACATTTTTCTTCAAGTAAGTGAAGAACATGCCAATGTTGCACTTCTTACTGATCTATTGAATTTATGTGATGCAATGAAGTCCATGGATGCTATGAAGTAGGAGAATGCTATGGAAGAAGAATACAAATCCCTTATGGACAATGGAACATGGAAATTGACTCAACTTCCACCAAATCGAGCTTCAATTGGTTCTAAGTAGGTGTTTAGAACAAAGAGGGATGCAATGGGCAATGTTGTGAGGTATAAGGTGTCACGGACATACACATGTAAGCCAATAATTACATGTATAAATACGTAGAAGTAAGTAAAAGTAGGTAAAAGTAAATTAATTCTATAATATTTGCTATTGAAGCTTCTTAGAAGCTTCATAGATATTGTTTTGACTTTATAGGTGTCTTTAATTGTCTTTTTGGATTAAAAACGTGGTCAATAAGTTGGCCATGTGCCACACATATTGTTAGCTTGAAGACCAAGCTAATTATGTGGCCCACACATAGAAAAACTTACCTTGTAAGTCAAGGCATGTGTCCTATAAATTCAACACAAATTGGAGGTCCTATAGAACATCACCACGTAGTCCCTAGTTAGATAGTATATATAGAGACAAAAGTGAAGCCTTCTTCACTCTTGTCAATTCATTTCTTGCTTCCTTTCTAGTTTCAAGGGTCTCTAGTTTCTTTGGCTTTTGGCAATAGCCATTCCAATTTCTTTCTTATTATACATATCAATTTATTTCTATTTTATCATCTTTCTTTGAGAGAAGTCTCATTTGTTTATTTATTTTTATCATATTCTTGTCCTTGACAGATTAAAAAGATTGGTTGCCAAAGGTTACTCACAAGTTACTGGTATTGATTTCAATGAGACATTTGCTTCCATAGCCAAATTCACCACCATTAGAACCATTATGGCAATTGAGGCAGCAATGGACTTGGAAATGCACCAAATGGATGTGAAGACGGCTTTCTTGAATGGAGAATTGAAAGAAGACATCTACATGGATCAACCTCAATGATTTGTTGAAGAAAGCAAACAACACCTTGTATGTAAGTTGAAGAAATCCTTGTATGGACTCAAGCAATCATCAAGGGCATGGTATCAACGTATTCACACCTTATTTGTGAATGAAGAATTTGCGAGGAGTGAGGCTGATGATTCCATATATGTAATGCAATCAAAAGCCTTCTTGCTGATTGTTATTCTTTATGTTGATGATTTGATCATCTTGACCAATATTTTGAAAAAGATGGATTGGTTGAAGACAAAGCTAGCAAAAGAATTTGAAATGAGTGATTTGGGAGAGCTCTACTATTGCTCAGGAATGGAGTTTGAGAAAGATCGTTACATTGAGCCAAAAGAAGTACATTGAAGAAGTATTGAAAGGGTTCAACATGGAAGAGTGCAAGTCCATTGGAACACCTTTGGAGGCAAATTTGAAGTTGATGAAGCTCACGGATGAGGAATTTGCTGAAGTTGAAGAAGAAATGAAAGATGTTCCATACAAAGCAGCAGTAGGCTCACTTATGTATGCAATGGTTGGTACAAGGGTGGATCTTGCATATGCGGTGAGTGTTGTGAGTCAACACATGTCAAAGGTTAGACCAATTCATTGGGCAACCATTAAGAGGATTTTGACGTATTTAAAAGGCACTTTGAACTTCAAATTATGCCTTGAAGATAATAGTATTACATAGCATGGATATTATGATGCTTATTGGGCTAGAGATGCAAATGATAGAAGATCAACAACGGAATATGTATTGTTTTTTTGGAGTTGGAGCAATTTCATGGAATTGCAAGAGACAACCAACAATTGCAAGGTCTACAATGGAGGCGGAATATATGGCAACAAGTCATGGTACAATGGCTAAGACAAGTTTTAGAAGACATTGGATTTGTGCAATTGGAAGCAACTCCAATGAAGTGTGACAATCAAGGATGCCTTGTTTTTACCAAGAATCCAAAGCATCATTCAACAATAGAGCACATTGACATTCAACATCCCGTTCGATTTAAAAATGGAATTGAAGTGATTTCTTTTACTTGCTAAAGCGATTTGTCATCAGCCAGGATTGAAAAAGGAACAGCGAACATTACAATTTTCGTAGTTAAATTGTGTCTTGTGAAGTATTTTCCTACCACAGTTTCTCCCTGCGTTTGACTTATTTAGATTAACTAGAGCCTTAATTTACCAAATACATTGAAAGAAGTAGTCTTGGAAAAGAGTGGAACAAAGCTATGGTTCAATTGCTTGATTTATCAATTTTTCCCTTGTAATTTAAATAAGTTTTTTGAATACAACGTCCAGAATTTTGACATAGTCACAAATGAAAAGGACATTACACTTACAAACTTATTTTGCAGTGAAACATAATTTGTATGGGTTGGAAATGGTCGTCAATCATATACGGGCATATATTTTAAAGAACAATTTCTTCACCGTCACACAAACTATTCGTTTAAGAATGAGAGAAGTTGTCAACACCAGATTGTCATTTCCAAATTTATTTATTTGAAAAAGTATCGAATGTATAATTTGTCTTTCGTGAAACAGTGTACACGTAACGTTGGGAGTGTATCAGAGGGTAATTAATCAGACTGACAGATTCAAGCAGTGTGAACAGGGTGTTGCCTTGCACTGAACCGTAACATATTTCAACAATAAATTGACCTTGTTTTAATAAATTTGTTATTATTCCGATTTGATTCCGAACAATGCGTCGATTGTAGCACCCCACTGCATCTGAATTGACAGAATGGTGGGTGTTTCCTGTATGTCAACTTGGTTATTAGTTTGTTACATTTCCTGTTCAATCATACTACTTCAATTGTACCGAACACTGTGGCAATTCTGTTGGCAAACTCGAAATCAACTTCGGACAGCGAATCATGGCCCAAACTCCTAATCAATGCGTCAATCCCCTCAGACAAATGCCTCGTGTGTGCTTCAGAGAATCTGGCAAGCCAGCGGCTGCCAAGCTCCGGCAAGCTTCTTCCAGCATTACGATAATACATCGCACTGCCGGCTCCGCACGCCTTCCCTTGGGCCTTAATCTCAGATTCGTCATCTAAAGTCGTCATCACCGGGATCCCCTCACCTAAACCCTAAACCCTAAACACACGGCTCCCACCGCGCCGCTTCACCCTCACATCCAACCCTCTGCTCCTCCACCCGCACCCAATAGCATCATAGAGATTCCCATAGAATACGTCATCACATCCCCGAAGGGCTTCTAAGATGTCCCTATTCTTTTTTCTCATCATCTGCTCCTCCCAACCCCACACCTTCCCTCACACTTTACATACACGCTGTCAACAGCCCATCGTACCCCGGCCGAACCAAAATCATCGACCACGGCATAGCGAAGGCCGCATAGAAGGAACACGTTTCCTAGGCGTCTTCCTCCTTGTCCTATTGCTTCAGGGAACGGATCCTTTGGCACGGCCTTAACCAAGGATCAGATAGAGAAGCCTCCACTCACCGCAAACCACAGTAACCCTAAACACAAACAAACCCACCCGCAACACCCACAGCCTTGCGCTGTGAGAACACCTCCACTCCACTCCACTCCACTCCTACCATACCCCCAACATCCCTCCCCCGCGCTACAATCAGATACCTCAATCCCTCACTCTCTGTCTCTACATATACCCACCCACCCGGACAAACTCGCACACGCCTCGCCTCGCATGGGCTCCGAAGCCTCCCTTTCCATTCCCGTTCCCATTCCCTTCCATTAGGGCTTTCTCCGTTCCCATTCCCTTCCATTAGGGCTTTCCCCGTTCCCATTCCCTTCCATTAGGGCTTTCCCCGTTCCCATTCCCTTCCATTAGGGCTTTCCCCGTTCCCATTCCCTTCCATTAGGGCTTTCCCCGTTCCCATCGTTAGGGCATCACCACACTCCCCTTCGCGCCCCACGCCGATTCAATTGTAATACTAACGTGCAAATGAAAGACATCATTATTTTTTTTGTCAATAATTTAGTTATTATAAAAAAAGAAATTTACCATGACAATTATAGAAGTTGTTTCCTGTATATGTACATTTGTACAAATAAGTGCGTACATATAATTATTCCCACGAGTACAGATATACACGTCTACATAATCCACTATTTTTAAATGCTAAATTTCATGACAATAATTATCCATGACAGTCTTCAGTTCTGCACAAAACATCGTAGAATGCTGCCATTAAAAAAAATTGCACCGAAAATATTTTGCTAGTGTTTCCTTTTATCATTGTTTTGCATTGCTATTCTGGACTGCAGGGGATGAACTTCTGGCCCTATCCATGACGACGAAAAACGTTCACGTAGTAAAGAGAAACATCTACTATGATGACTCTACAAAGTGGTTTTACATCCATAGCGTTCAAACCCCTACCTGGGAATCATGGCGCCTTAGCTAGATCTTTGCTTGCGTCGTTTCGAAAGAGTTTTGAATTCTACTGCACCGCATTCCCACAGCCTTGCCTTGTATCGGTAAATTCCAAAAGACCCTGGATTATCTGGGGCAACCCCTCAATGATCCCTCACACCATTGCATCGGATCTGTAGCCACTAACACCGTAGCATCACGACAATCGATGTTTCCTCTGCTCGGATTGAAATTCGATCGTTTTGTAATGCGTTTTCGAGGAGCTCTGAGGTGCGCTTGTGCTCGCATTTTGCTGCATTGTTGTCTTTTCTGATTTTTAGTGTACTTAATGCTGATGCGGTATTCTGTTGAGCCCGTAGAGTCAGTGCATATCTCTTGTATGCGTTCAGCCAGATATTTTGGAGATAAGATGCTGTTAATGTGGTTAGGGTTGGAGGTTGGATGTTTGAGGTCTTGGTACTATCCTTGTGACTGAGATTACGTTTCGCATGCGGGGATTTTTGTAGCGTGTAGGTTGCGCATCACTTTAAAGATCATCGAGCGTAAGTAGCACTTGCTGTGTCGGGTCTTTATCCATGGCGGATTCTAGTGCTTCCCCGTCTCTTTCTAGCTCCCCAGAGAAGAATGTAAGCTT
Source organism: Physcomitrium patens (assembly GCF_059467195.1). Taxonomy (NCBI): domain Eukaryota; kingdom Viridiplantae; phylum Streptophyta; class Bryopsida; order Funariales; family Funariaceae; genus Physcomitrium; species Physcomitrium patens. The sequence continues at coordinate 3,875,510 of NC_143427.1, read as the reverse complement.
CTTTGACTTCCGCACTTTTTTTATTTTTTATTTTTTGTTAAAATTTTTTATGTTCTCTATTCCTGTATCTAATCATTCTGATGTCATGTCTCATCTGTCCAGCTTTAAGGTTTCGTGTAGTTAGATTTTTGCAATGAACTCGGTGATTTGTATGCTCGATCCTCTTCTAGTCTATGTGAGCATAACTGTACTGCTCTTCAAGTGATTGTGAGCCGTCGTTGCGGTATTCCAATATGATATAAAACATAAACCTGTTTGAAAATATGTTTGTTGCTCTCCAGCCATAGTTGAGCATCGATTCGCGTTGATTATGTCCATACTCCACGCTGCCCTAAAACTGGACCTGTGGTTACACAGCGATTGCTGTAGTTTTTATGACTATGTGACAAATAGCTGTAGTTACAGCTCATAATTACATGCCCCTGTGTATACAGGACATGACTCTTGAAGGTACCCTGCCTGAAGCTATGGATACGCAGTCCAAGCCAAATACTGTAGACGCTCGTCTGCCAGAGGCATTGAACACGGGACCAAATGCAGTCGCTATGGTTACAAGCTTACGAGACGCAGCGGCTATGGGAGCAAAGGAAATGAGTGTCGATGAAAGTCATCACAGTGAAGCTTTGGGGCCATTGCAAGAGCCCGCTCCAACTGTGAGAAATTATATCCTCATAATTGACTTAACCAGTGATCATTCTCTTTCATACGTTTGTTCTCGCCTTAACATCTATCATATGTAGCCGGTAGTTTTTATGTTGAATGCTCTTTCTTAATTTACAGGAGGATGCCATCTGTTGTGCCTCTCATGTTTCCACCTTGCGGTGTCTCGTAGTATGTGAAAAGTGGTCTTAATGAATATCCTCCTTACCAAAGAGATGATTCTCAGGAGCTTCCGGTGACAAAAGGACTAAATGAGTCAAGGAATGAGTTGCTACAGCGTGTGCAAGCTCTGAAGAAGGTAAAGGCGAACAGGAAAGCTTTGAAACTGGCCTCGGAATATGGACCATATCGTGTCCCTGTGCCCCGAAGTATCATCACAGTTAGAGCTTGTTTCTAATCTAGGCTACATGTTCGTTCACTTCTACATGCCGAAGAAGTACTAAAAGTAGTGGAAACTTATACCATTAGCTATGTATGAAAAGCCTGGTGCTCAATAATTGGATATTCTACCAATTGCTTGGCAGGATCTAGAGAACTGGCGGGGGAAGTTGGATACTCAAGTCAAGTCGTACAGGGAGGTCAGTTTTCTTAAAACGAGTTTCGATCAAACTGTTGTGATTATTTCCGAAGGTTTTGTCTGAAACTTTTGTTCAGACTTAGGCCCGAAGAACTCCAGCAGCCCGCAGACTGTAACATAACGCGCCATCAAATTAAATTTCTATTGTAGCTCTTGATGCGTAATATCTGTTTTACGTGCCGCAATTGTCGGGTTTTATTTTTGAAGGAAAGTACTTAATAATACGTGACATTGACAAACATTTGAAATAGATACAACTACGAAATAGTGAAAATGCATGTGTCTTACGGTCCCGAGTCCAAGATGATATGTATAATGCAAGCACTAGTTTCATATTTGTGGGTGTGTTACCTTTTCAGGAACTTGGAGATCTACGCAGCGCTCTCAACTCCGAGGTTGAACAACTCCGAGTTGTAAGTTCATGTTCTTTCGTGCATGAGTTTCTCTCAAAGATGTTATATGATCTCATTTGATACTTCATTATTATGCATTAGTTCTCATAATCCATCATCCGATTGGTCAATGGGACGCGGTGATTTTCAAGCTAATATAGGTTGACTAGTTTAGCGTCTCTAATGGATAAGATCTTTTCAAGTCTACTCTGCTTCTCTGTAGGTGGGATTCTAGACAGGAAGTCAGGTAACTAGTTTTCAAGGAGAATACCAGCGAGTGATGTATTGAAATTCTTTTTACTTCTCTCAGGAATTTCAAGACTTGAGAAACACTTTGAAACAGCAACGAGAGCTTACGGCCACCAAATTAGCAAAGCTGGTACAATTTTTACTTCATTTTTATTGAGATGGTTTCTGTATCATGCCACAAGGACCACAATAGTCGATGTATGCGTTTAGCACATGTCGTAAAGCTCTTCAGGTCAATTGCTGGACTAGTGTTAGGATCAACACGTGTATCTTATGCTACCTTCCGTCCTGTGACACAATGGACACAATGTAGATGGAATCACCCTTAGGTGTCGGGTATACAGCTCTGTTATTTCCAGGTCGTTTCTTACAGAAAATGTCTTCTGGTTGCAGGATGAACCTGCAGACGCAATGATGAATTCAAAACAGCCACTTTCAACAACTGAAGAAACTAATTAGTGTTTCTTACATCGCTAATTTCTCACGCATAGTATAATATAGTAAGGATACCCTATTTGGTCATATTCAGATGCTTTGTTTAAGCTTGGCACAGTGCGGATCTAGAAATGGGAAATTCGCGCTTGCATCCCCTCCTACGATGATCTCAAAACTGGGCATGTCTTAGGATCACCGGTTGAATAGAATATTGTCACACTCGTATTCGAGTATTGCGTGCTAAGATATTCAAAAATTGAACAATGAGCCCTGAGTCAGTTTCGATATCTAATGAGTGCATGCAGGGTAAGTAGACTACCTCACATTCCTCACCAAATGAAAGAGTGTAACATATAATGCAGCCTGCTCCATTGTACTTAGAACATATGAGAAGCTACAATTTGGTACTCGAAATATATCTGAAATCCATAACTTTCTACTCCCATTCCACTGCTTCCTCAGAGGGTGGGACGGGGGGTCTCAAGGCAAAGATCACCCTCCCTAGAACTCTGCTATCTAAAACGTTACCGGCAGATGAGATTGAAAGCTCCTGGCTATCCTTCTGAGCCACTACGTACAAACATTGGTTATCGTCAGCTTCCGTGTCTGACTTGTCTACGATTATTAGAGTGGGCTCTTGCAACCTAGGAACCCCATTTTTATTGGATTGCAAGGGAAGCTTAGCAGCATCAGGAAAGTTAACCGCCACAGGAGCTCCAGCACTGACAATAGGATGCCAACCCGGAAGCGCAACCCAGGATGTCCAGGCATTGATGGAGAACACATTGAATGGACCCTCACCCTGTGGTCGGACAGATGGAACATCTTCGAACGACTTTAGGGTTGCGTCAGCGACGGGCAGCATGACTGGAAGATTGGTGCCGACGGCCTCACCCTCCAGAAGACGAATTACTTGCAGGAAAGTTTTTCCCTCCTCCTCCAGTTCCTCAGAGACGGCTTTGCCGGCGAGTTTCTTCAGTGCATCCCGAAATTTGGCCTTGGCCTTGTCCGAAACGCAAAATTGTAATCCCTTCTGGAGATTCTTTTCAATTTCTGCTTCGTCCTGGCATTCTATGCTCTTGCGGTAGAAGGCGAACGCCAGGCAGTCTCCAGGGGCGGATGTAAATTCTTTGTAACCCTCGGAATTCTTCCGTCTCTCAAAGTCTTTAACCGAGCGCGCAAGCTCACAGGCTTCCTTTGGGCTCATTTTGCGCTCGATGACAAACTCCGCTGAAGTTCTCCGCTGCTGTGCAGAGAGAATTCGAAGCTCGTAAAGCAGCTCGCCTCCGCCGAGATCAAAAGTCCGAAGCATCTCCTCATCGAATCCGTTGGCTTTGAGAGAGTTACGTACCTGCGATCCCACCACTATAATGTTCTGTTCCACTCCAGTCATTCCCGTCTCTTCTTCAATCATGGAGGGGGTGTAACCAGACCGAACCAGAATTGGAATGAGGCTGGCATATTCGTACCACAACCCGCGTCGCTCTCTCAAAATCTCTAACTGCTCCGTGACTGTCGTGGCGCCACTCGGTGTCTCAATATTGATTGGAGGTCGGAAAGGTTGGTACAAATCCCTTCCGCCACCTACTGCGCTACAGACCAACCTCCTCGATTCCCTAGCATTCTCCCTGTCCGAAATCTGTTGTATTTTACCAATCTCCACTCTCAGCTTCAAATTCCGCTCGCCAAAGCTTGTAGTCGACAAATCTCTCCACCCTAGGTTGCCAAGGCACGTCCCAAGCCTGCAGACCCCCATTCCGGAGCCGGAAGCAAGCGCTCCCGCCGTCGTTGCATGGCAGGTATGCATATTCATTTTCATACTCTCACCTAATTCGCTAACTCACTACTCTTTTGCGAAAAGGATTATCTCTCTGTAATGCACCGAAACACACAAAACACACCCGGTTCCTCAGCACTCTAAACCGCCATAACAATAAAGCTTCACATTCATGCACACAATCACAACAACACTACCAAACAGAAACTAATCAAACATAAAACAAAATGCAGCAGGAACTATCCACTGCGCCTCAAAACTCCATAAAAAAAGTTGCAAAAGGTTCAAAAACAAGTAGTCCGAGAATAAGCACCTCGTTGGCGTCGCTGCCCAAATTCCTCGATCTGCTACAAAATTGTTCGTGTTCAATGCAAAATTGTGAGCTATGGATTCGATACGAGGCACTAGAAGTTCTGGCTCTGGGGACAATGCCTTCCTCTCCAATGGCTCGGCTTATCCATCTGAATTCTACGGAAACATGAACATGCGTCGTAGTTCACAGTGTTTTTGCTGATTTGGTAGATTCAGATGAAAGAGCGTAAAGACCACAGATTTCAGATCAGCTGCTTCAACGCCCTATGATATACTTGTGCAACAAATAGCGCCGCCCACACTAATTTGTGGAAATTCTGGCTACTCAGTTTCCTCCTCTTTGACCCTTTTAGTACTCTTAAGTTAAATGGCAGGTAAAGAGTGTTACGTTGACAATTAGTGCAGAATACAGTGCTAAAAGCCTTATGCATCAAGATAAAATGGTTCTCGTTGAATGTCAATCCCATAAGATATCGTGAACAATGAAATGAGTGAAAGTGGGTGCTCCCAGGAAGGGAACTTTTTTTTCACTTTTCCTTTTTAGGTTACTTTTGGGCTCAGACGAACTAAGTTAAAGATATTCGTCGATGTGAAAGATTTGCATCAGGGCTTGTGGGTTAGAATGTTGCGTTCTGGATATGGTCCCAGTGAGAGGGTATCCACCTAGTTTAAGAACTTTCGAATGGCCTAAGTCTTCAACAGAAGCAACCACTTCCTTGCTGTGTGCAGTTTTACAATACTCCTGTTTTTGCATGGTGTATTCTATAATTGCTGATTTGCGTTGAATTGCATCATGTATCCCTTGAATATGAAAATCTATTGAGGATGGAATTAATCAGTAAAATTTTGTAATAAATTGTTTAATATGATAATTGTCTGATTGTAGTTTTGAAAATATATAAAACTCAAGTAATCTGAAAGTAAAATAATCTTGAAAAATATGTTTTTAAAAATCAATCAATTATGATTTTAAAATAGAAACTATCAATTCTGGGTGTCATTTGTATTTTTTTCATTCAATAAACTTGGAGTTGGAAAACAGCACATTAGTTTTGCATCCTTTTTTAAAAACATTGTTACATTAAAAATACAATCAAAACTTTTGTAGTATATATATATATATATATATATATATATACATAGATTTGTATTCATACACAGACATGTGTGAAAAAACATGACTTTTGGCAACAAAAGACTAAAATGTGAAAAAAATGTTATATTTAAAGGTATTAGTGAAAAATCATGACTTACTAAAAGATATGGTAGTGGTTCAAAACAATTACATGATTTGATTGATTTGTGAATCCTAAATTCTTTGGATTTTTTATTTTATTTTATTTTATTTTTTCTTCTATTTTCTTCTAGAGAGTACTAAATAAATTATTGGCATTGAAGCAAAGGTTAGTTATTAATAAATTTATTGTATATTAAACATGTATTTATATATTTAAGTAGTTATTTTATAAAAATAGATTCAAAAAATTACAAAGACTTAAAATTTTATATTTCTATTTTATTTTGATTTTTATTTTTTAAAGAATTCTTGTAGAAGGAAAAAATGATACATATCAAATATTTTGCAAGGTGGTACAAAAGTGATCATTTTTATCATATATTTTCAAAAATATTTTTTTTAAAAAAAAAACAATTGTGCAGAGTATAGTGGCTTAGTTAACTATAAATGGTGTAAGTTTTCTTGTATCGAACTATATTTATTATGAGATATACAGAGATTGTTTGATATACTTTATTTATCTATTTCTTTATCTTTAGCACAAAATATACATAATTGTGATTGAAATTATCTGGTCATATTTTGAGACATAAAAATTTAAGATTATTTGATCAATACATTAGTTTGTTATGTAATTTTGAATTAGATATAATCTGGTAGTTGTTAACCATAAAACAAAAAAGAAAAAAGAAAAAAACGTATGTATGTATGTGCACAAATACACCTTAAATGAAGTTACTTAACATACCTAAAAAAAAACACAAAGTAAGATACTAATCAATTCAGTACATTATTTGTTCTATAGTTGTGAAGAAAACAATACTAAAATCTTTCTTGCACATAGTCACAAACTAAACTATTATAAAATGAGAAAATAACAACTATCACACGTAAAACTATTTCTTTTTAGAAATTAAGAACTGGAATATTCATGTCGTATTATCCCGGATAAAGCACAACTTTTCATTTTTACATATTTACTCTTTGGTTTTTTTGCCCACTTTTTGCTTCGTGAGAAATATCGCAGAGTTCTGTGCAGCATTGCTAACAACCCTCGTGGAATGGATTCCCGAGAGTATTTTGAAGCCTTCAAGTCGCAGGTAGGTCACGCGATCTTCTTTTCCTCTTCACCTTAAAAGCAAATTTCACGGTGAGTTGTTACATCTGCGCGAGACTTGTTTATCCATTGCCTCCTACGCAATTTTCCTACACAATTTTGCGGTTCTGTGTAAGTTGTTGCATCGAAACCAGAATTCGATGCTACATTGCACCTTGTCCGATGATGATCGAACCAACTCTTCAAGCGCTTCGTTTTGTCGTCGAGAAATGTTGAGCTGATTTGGCACGACGAGTATTGTTTGCTTTGTTGCATGTGCACTGGATTTGTAAACGGCGGGGGGCAGGAGGGAAGGGAGGAAGCGGGAGAAAAAGAGAGGTGATGAGTATGGAGAGCTTGCGACGGGGAGATTGCGGCTCTTCGTTTGTCGAGGACGTGCTTTCGCAGCATCCTGCTATGTTTGGAAAGGTGCTGTCCAATGCTTCTCACTTCCGCCTCCAAGTGCTGGTGTCAGTTCCCGTTGACGCTCCCGATGGCCGCTCTCGCCTTGTCCGCCATGGCTACCGCGTCGATGAGGAGTATTTCTACCCTGCGAGGTGAACAGTTGATGAAATATTTTGTGCATGTCATGTCAATGCGTGCAATTGAATTTCTCTTTCTTTTCCCTGCTTTGGACCGATGCGGTTGCATCAGTGTTCGCTAGCGGGCTCGCAGCACGGTGTTTGTTTTTTTTTTTAGTATACGGTTGTATATTTATTGGATCTCCTGGGCGGTCTTTCAGTGCAATTAAAATGTGTGCTGCGGTTACAGCGTTACAAAAGCTCAAGCATCTTCAATCTTTACTCGGTTCTCATCTTCTTATTACCTTTTGTTGCTGCTTGATAGTAGTCTTTCGTTATCAAATTCCTCACTCCTGCTGTTTTGATTTTCAATTTTTTTAGACATTCAATACTTCTGTTGGGAGATAATCAGTTCGATATGAATGCGTATAAGTTATTCTGTGCGGCTGGATCGTCGAATTCTAGTACACTATGCTGAGTACTTAGTCTGAGTCGGAAAAAGGGATCTGTGACTAATGTTCGCTTCCGTTTGACTACATTGTGGTTTGAAGATATATATTTTCCAACAGCGTTTATTGTATGCAGGAATAAACGTCGATTGCTGTACTCCAATAGCTCTTTGCTCGCTGTTCGAGGGAACTAAGGATGATCGCACTGACCCATCAAACAACAGCCAGAATCTAATAACCGTTGCTCATGAAATTCGCAAGATTTTTCTGGTACTTTTTGAAATCACATATAGCCGCACTTTTGGACTTTGCATCATGGCCGGAAGTTTGAATGGTTTTTATGACAACTTGTCTTTCTTTTGATGGGTATCAGGTTTCAGATAACCAAGCCTTCAATCGGCTTTTTTCTTTCGTCGGACATCGTACAATCAACGAAGCCATGTAAGCGTTTACTGCTTCACGCGAGGCTTGAATGAAATTAGGCATGAGATGTGCGGTACTTGCTTGAAACAACAAGAAGTAATTTGAGTTATTCGAGAGGTCAGAAATTCAGCTGAAACAATATTTTTTTTAATATTAGATACAGTACTCGGTGTCAGATTGACTCTTCACTACAGATTGCAGTATTTAAATAGTTTTTGTTTATTTTTGTTTTTATGCTTGCTTCAGATCTCTCTATTGGATATTGCTGCCTGTGCTGAAACTTTCTTCCTTTTTTTATGGACCACTACAACCACGAGAAAGTACTTCATTCAATGAAAACAAAATATTTGGATTGATCATGAATTCTGCACGTTGATGTTATTGGAGAAAGGTGGAACTTGGGTTTGCAGAGTACAAGACTGCATCACCGGCTCTCTGAGACTAGGTCCATTGCTGCAAACCTTTACAGTGAACCTGTTGATGTAAATGTAGCAGTCACTGCCCTCACATTACTACCAAAACGCAGTGGACTTGCTCTCCAAGATAACAGTGGTCTACCGGGAGTAAAAGTTGGGACTGCTTACGTAGCAGATGACGGCCGTGTGGTAAATCCTGAAACTGGTAATGTATCGTTATATTTCGCATGCAGGAGAAAAGCGTGTGTGTGTATGTGTTTAAATTTTTTTGTTTTTTGTTTTTTTTTTTCAAACTATTTTGAGCGTTAATATCTATGGCAACTCTGCTTTCACAGGTTTCTGAGCCAATGGATTTCTCCAAGAAAAATTACATGAGTTTGATGGATCAACAGGATCTTTTGATAAAACTTGTCCGACCAGACATATTGGTAAAGCCTCAAGTGACCTAATTTTATTTTTAGTCTGAATTCATAAAGCCTCAAAGCTACTTAATCCAAAATCCATCTAAAACATTTCGATGTAATTTGACTTCAGCATCTTCTGGAGTTCTCTTTTTCTATGTGTATAACAATGATCGAGAGAGGCCTTATTGGTTTGCATGAAGGTATCGTAATATGTATTAAATTGTAAGTTAATTGTGAATGTATGGTTGCCAAGGCGGATTCGTCAGGCTTAAGTTTGGACACAGCCATGCGTATGTTTCTAATGGAGGCGATGGCCCAGTTTCCATCTCAGAGTGCAAATCCTAAGTACGATGGTTCGGATTATCCTGATGACTATTGCAAGGTATTTCCGTATCTGTAAGCCTTTAGCATTATCTACCTCCAGTGCGTCTGTTATCACGTGACTATTCGATCTGTTATGATTTTCTTCTTGAACTGGTTGCGATGTCTAGGGAATAAAACATCAATCAATACTGGTGCATTTCAGTTCTTTCTTCCAGGTCTCTCAAGAATTAGACCCAAGGGAGCCTTGCGCATATTCAACAAAATCGGGAGAGCCTATGGCTTTACAATAGATAATTCGTATGTTGTTTACATCCTTCCCATTTCTGTTTGTGACTGGATGCTTGACGTGACTATTCCAGAAGTATTCCAAGGAATTGTTTACGACCTTTCTGAAAAGGGAAAAGCACCTTCTTGTTCTGCAAAGATGAAACCCAAAAATCTCTTTTCCTACACACAGGCACCTCGTTGTCTTCTCTTAGATCTTTGCGAGATTTAGTGAACTTGTTACAGATGCCACTATGGGTTGCTGAATTGCACTTTCTTGCAGGTACGTCTTCGACGTCGAAACAGGTCGAAGTTTTTTCTTGACAGCCGTTCTTTATACTAATGCTAATGGAGTTCTAAATGATGACCAATATGAGTACGAATTTGCAGATCGCATCTTTGCTGATTTGGCAGAGGTTTTGGGAAGAGCACTGTGGCAAATACCCGACTATTCAACCACTTCGTCTAATTCATTGGACTGCACGCCATCATCCCTTTGGGAAAAATTTAGCAAGCCTTTGATGACCTCCGCATCCTGTCAAACCAACGTATTCGTTCAGAGAACACAAGATTCAGACTTACCTGCGATGGAGAAGACCCACGTTATTGGCCAGCCCTTAATCCAGCTTGCGCTACATGAAGAAAGGCACTCTCTTCCTCCAAAATCTCATGGGCAGGGACTGTGCGAGCAAATCTCCTCAAATCCTGTTGTATCTAAAGCAGTGGCTCTCTGTGGTACTAATGCGAAACAGAGCAATTCAAACTGCTCTTCAGTAATACTGCCTGCTGCTACTAAACCAATGGAGGGTTACGAAACCAGTTTCTCATGTGTGAGAGATCAACAGTGCAACTCTTCTGACATTGTGCTGCCGATGATGCAGCTTTCAAGCTGTGATGTTGTTTCCACCTCAATTTGTGCCAAAGTATTCAATAGGAGTGTGAAGTCTTGCTACAAATATTTTCTGGATGAATAGGAAGTATCAGTTGTCTTGTAAGATAACATTCCGCTGGATGTCACTTGCAGCACGCTTGCTGATTTCATCTGAAGGGGAGAGTTCTATGTTGCGGCATCTATCTCTAGCAGGAAAGAACTTAGAGCTTTCAGTTTGGAGCGTAGCCCTCTCTGAAAGCTGGTACCGATGTTTATTACACTAATGGTGTGTGAGTGGTTCAACACTTCATATGAATGGAATACTACTCGAGAGAGGATTAGAAGGTCGCAAGATTTGTGCATATCAAATTCTACTCACGATCTCCTCGAAATGCAGATCGACTGAGCTACTTGACCACTTGCTTGGGGATGCTCGTGAACTGGCCTTCACTCACTTGCGAAGGAGCTTTGCTGATGACCATCATTCGTCTTTTACTGATGCGCTTGAATGGAAAGAAAAATGATTCCATCTTTGGTACTAGCGTAAATCGATACTTTCATTGCTCACATCAATTTCACTAAGCTGAAGCTACCTCAAAATTCGATAATAATTGGTTGAGGTTCATGGGGAATTGCGTACAAGAGCCTCGACTGACTTCGACTTTTTCATCATTCCTTCTAGAGTATTCCAACATTCCTCCTGCTCCTGTATGTCGAACAGTTGCCCCCAAGGTGAATGCGAAAAACGAAGGCTTCCACTGGGGAATGTGATCAAAGTTATTCAGCATTATCCATTTCTCCTACAGTACTGTGATTGTTGTGCACCCACTATTACGGATTTCTAATTCCACCAGTCCTTGTCATGGAGTCAGGGGCCGATTTCACTGTCAACTATTTGCAGAAACAACGTAATAAGGCATCTTTTTATTTATTATTATTATTGTTTTAATCTTGTACGTGGCTTCACCAGAATCGATCGACTCGACGTTGATAATGCAGATTGCAAATTCTCAGCGTGTAAACTTTCTGACACAAGCGAGATATGGCAAGACATGATTTGCACAAGATTACTGTGATCTTTGTGCCAGCTTCAGACATCCGAAATGTCTTCATTCTGGAACCTCTCGCTGGATGCTGGAGAGGGATTGCATTCGTTGACACCAACGATTAATTGCATTCGTTGACACCAACGATTGATTGCAAAAAGAATAAAGGTAAATTTTTGAACAAGATCTGGCACAATACATTAAAGGCAACCTGAGGTCACCCAAGCTACGGTGCTTAAACACCACAAGCGATTTCGAAGACTAAAAATGTGGCTCTACTTCTAATGTATTTGATCATTGACCCCAACGTTGGCATGGGAAACCTTAAGGTTGTGGCATGGCATGAAGCACAAGATGACTTGTTGGTTTAAGTACAGAATGCTTGTGTTTTGGTCAGAGATAAGTGGAAACATGGAGGGCATGATAAATTACTGACGTATTGGTTTATTGGAAAACCAAGGTTGCTTCATGACTTGTTATTGTTTCACATAATTTAAAGACAACTTATTCATTCTTTTACCTCTTTTTTTATTTTTTTATTTATTTTTTCTTTTTTTGTTGTTTTTTGTCATGTATTACAATATTTTAGAATTAAGGCACATATGTATACTATCAAATTGTCTTGGTTTTCTTTTTTTTTTGAAATTAGATTAAGTTACTTGCTTTATAAATTTTACTTTTTTTTTTACAAAGAAAAATAAAATAAAGAATCACACTGATTTTTAAATCACTTTTGAATACTACTCTTAAAAAAAATGATTTATGTTATCATTTTAAAGAGATTAAGTATTTATAATTAGCATTATAATTTAAAAAATTAGTAAAAATTTAATTTCTTATATTTTAAATGGATATTAATTTATAATTTTAGTTTTATGGTTTTATAATTAGATTGAAAATTTAACAAAAATTTAATTAATTTTTAAATTTAAAAAATCTTTTTTTCTTTCAAAACTATAATTTTTAAATGATAAAAAATGGCATAGAAATTGATATCAATTTAGTTTAATTATAAGTTTAGTGTAGCTTGTAATGACATTAGCAAAAATTATGATAGATATAGTAGATGGTATGTTGTGGTAGCAATAATAAAAATTATGGTGGCATGACCAACATCTTTGTAAAATATATATATATATATATATATATATATATATATATATATATAGAGAGAGAGAGAGAGAGAGAGAGAGAGAGAGAGTTGATAAAACCATACTTTAATGTTATTAAAATAATATACAGCTTGCGATCTCATGATTGATTTTGTCCATCTCTTGTCTCTAGCCCTTGTTCTTAGTCCTTCATTCCTAATTTCTTGTTTCTAGTTCCTATTCTTAGTCCATTTGTCTTCTATTTCTCAACACTAATTCCATAGTGTCAAGGACATGAACTAAAAGATGATGCATAAACCAATGAAATCCATGTCAAAGAAAGAGTAACAAAATAGAAATAAAGAAGTACATATATTAAAAAGAAACTAGAATGGCTTATTGCCAAAAGACAAGGAAACTTGAGACTCTTGAAACTTAGCTAGGAGCAAGAAAGGAATTGACAAGAGTGAAGAGAGCTTCATTCTTGTCTCTATATATACTATCTAACTAGAGGCTATATGACAATGTTCTATAGGACCTTCAATATGTGTTGACTTTGTAGGATACATGCCTTGATTTACAAGGCAAATTTTTCTACGTATGTGCCACATAGTTAGCTTGGTCTTTAAGCTAACAACATGTGTGGCACATGGCCAACTTATTGATCACTTTTTTAATCCAAAAAATCAATTATAGACACCTATAAAGTCAAAGTACGGTCTATAAAGCTTCTAGGAAGCTTGTATAGAAGATATTATAGAATTAACTTATTTTTATCTACTTCTACTTACTTCTACTTATTTATACCTATTTATATAGGTAATTACTGGCTTACATGTATATGTCCGTGACATTATCTTTCCTTCTAGGAACAAGTTCTACAAGGAGCGGTCATCATTTGTTGAAAAAATCTATGATGTAAAAATTGTATTCGCTACATATTGAGATCTTTGTTATTTTTGAAGATGGTTAATAGGGCCTCTCAACCATTGATAGTATCCCATACAAGGGCAGAAAGACTACCTTGTTATTTGATCATCGTTGAGGCCTTCATAACTTCCTTCAAATAAAATATTTGAAACACCATCAAGATTTGTTCCTACTTCTAATAAAATTACTAAACATCGAAGGTCTCTTCCAAGGTCGTGATACCAAACGCGTTGTATCTCGCCATCTATTTGAGAAAAAATATGTCGTTTTTGAGGATCTTCATCTCAATTACATTGTCTTGAAGGTTGTAACAATTCTAATGTCTCATTCGACAGGTCAACAAATGAAGGCTCTTTAGTGAAATTCGTTGGTTGTTGGTTCTCCATCTCCTTAGCATCACAATTATAAAGAAGCTACAAACAAAGATTGAAAGTAGAATGTTATCTTGTCTAGATCTTGTTTCATTTATATGAAAGGTTTTTATCTTGATTTTGATAGATGTTGATGAAAAACCTCCATCGCCTTTGCTGCATTTGCAAGATTCTTTACTGGCTCCCATGTGTATTTACTAATATTATATCCGTATCAATGGAAAAGATATTCCAATTTATTTTGGTACCTCCTTAAATCTAGGTCTTCTTTCACTACAAATTCTTTATTATTGTCCACTTCTATAGAAGGAGGTGGAGCTTGTCTTCTTCTTGGTATATCCATTATCTTGTATGGTTCAAAAAGAGACATGTAGAATACTGGATGGATTTTCATTGACTCTAGTAGATATAAACGATATGCAATTGGATTGATTTGTACAAAAATAGGAAATGGTTCAAGCCTACGATAGTCCAACTTATTACAAAGATGAGTGGTCTTGATGTTACAACAAAGTAACTATACCTTATGAGTCATGTGGAATGGTGGTTGTTCCTTTCAATGGACATCTGCATTGATCTTTTGTTGTTCTTGAGTTTCTTTTAATTGTGCCTTCATTGTTGCATGTAGCTTTGAAAAATGATTTGTCAAATCTTTTGCCACAAGATTATCATCTTTTGAAAAGTAAAAAATATCAAGTTATGGATGATAATTATAATTGATAAAAAAAAGTATTTGTTTTATAGAAGAATATATTGTATTATTATAAGTAAACTCTACTAATGTCAAAAGAATTGTCCAATCATCTTGTTGGTAGTTAATGGTATATCTTAAATATTGTTCCAAAACTTAATTAACATGCTTCATTTGTCCATGAATTTGAAGATGGAATACTGAAGATAGTTTTATATCCACTTTTAGAATCTTGAAAAGAGTCTGTCAAAATCTTGATACAAACCGAGTTCTCTTATCGGATATAATATCCTTGGATAATTCATGATAGCAATAGATATTTTTAAGAAAGAGTTTAGTTGTTTTTCTACTTGTGATAGATTTTGTACATAGTATAAAATGTGCCATCTTGGTAAAATGATCTACTATCATGAATATAGATTCATAAGAACCTAAGATTGAAAGATCCGTGATAAAATCCATAGAAATAAAAGACCATGGTTGTTCTAGTATAGATAATGGTTGAAGAAGTCCTTAAGGTCGATGACGAGGAGTTTTTGATCTTGAACAAATGTCGCATGATTGAATAAAGTCTTTCACATCCTTTCACATTTGTGGCCACCAAAAATCTCTAGATATAAGCTTCAAAGTCTTGTTGTATCCTAAATGTCATGCTGTTGGAAAGTCGTGACGTCCTCGAAGAACATGTGTCACGGCCATAATCATGTAAGCTAATAATTACATATAGAAATAGGTAGAAGTAAGTAAAAGTAGATAAAAGTAAGTTAATTCTACAATATTTAATATAGAAGCTTCCTAGAAACTTCCTAGACGCTGCTTTGACTTCATAGGTGTCTTTAATTGACTTTTTGGATTAGAAACGTGGTCAACAAGTTGGCCATGTGCCACACATGTTGTTAGCTTGAAGATCAAGCTAACTATGTGGCCCACACATAGAAAAACTTGCCTTGTAAGTCAAGGCATGTGTCCTACAAAGTCAACACATATTGGAGGTCCTATAGAACGTCGCCACATAGCCCCTAGTTAGATAGTATATAAAGAGACAAGAGTGAAGGCTTCTTCACTCTTGTCAACTCCTTTCTTGCTTCTAGTCCAAGTTCAAGAGTCTTTAGTTTCTTGTCTTGTGGCAATAGCCATTCCAGTTTCCTTTTAATATACCTACTTGTTTATATTTTGACTTATTATATCGAGATAGCCTTTTGGTGTATATTTTCCCTCATCGAGTCATTGTCCTTGACAGATTGACAAGAGTACACTTACAATATCAGAGCTTTGTTTTTTCTTGAGTAAGAGTGGATTACCCCTTTCTCTTGACAAGACATAAGCGTATTAGAAGTTTGCGGATTACCCACTTCTAAACTGATATTGTTCTTAGTATCTTCTTTGTTATCAAGTCTTTCTTTTCTTTTGTTTTGAGCAATATCAAACAAATTTTTCTTCTTAGTGTCATTATGGCAGAGCTTGTTGAAATGAAGAGTGCAATGGCACAAATGCAAGAGCAAATGAGGGAGTTAATGCTTGTGATGCATCAACTCCATTCACCAACACAGGAAAGAACAAGAATAGCAGAAAGTGGAGATATAGAGATGATCGGAGCTGCTTCAACATCTACAACAAATCATGTTCCTTCTCCAATTGTACAACACCCTGTAAGCACTAGAGAACCAAGAATTGCCTTACCCGAGAAATTTGATGGTACGAGATCTAAGTTTCGAGGGTTCATCAATCAAGTACAATTGGCAATTGAACTTCAACCGCAAAGCTATCCAACTCCAGGATCACAAGTCAGGTTTATTGGCACTCTACTTTTTGGTTCTGCATTAGCATGGTTTTCGTCTTTTCTTGAACAACGAAATCCAATATTGGACAATTTGGAAGCTTTTTTGGCGGAGTTTCGATCTATGTATGGTGAACACGATGCAACTCGTGTTGCAACAAATAAGATCCAAATTCTGCGACAAGGAAATCGCTCAGTAACAGTATATGCTTCACAATTTCGACAACTTACAATTGACATCAAGTGGGATGATGCTGCACTCATCAGTCAATTTCTTTATGGATTGCAATACGAAGTAAAGAAATTGATGCTCAACTTACCTGATCCTCAAACTTTGAGTCAAGCAATCGATTTTGCGGTAAAATGTGATAATTGACTTTTCGAATTTCGATCCGAGAATCATTCACGGGAACCTCAACGTTATTACTCAATGGCAACATCAACATCTTTGCCAAACGTACATTCAGAAGTAGAAGACATGCAAATTGACGCGGTACGTTTTAAACCCTAACTGAGCAAGAAAAGATTCGTCGTCGTCAAGAAGGATTATGTTTATATTGCGGAGAACCTAAGCACACTGCTCAACATTGTCCAAAGAAATGACGCAACTATAAAATGAGAGGTACGATGGTCAAAGAAGACAACATGTCGGAAAACGGATTCGTCCAGCTACAATAGGGACCGTGCAGCTGGAACCTTGTATAATTCCTAATGAAGGTCCAATCCTCTCCTCAGAACCCTCTTCTTGTTTTATAATAGACTTATATTTAGGACCTAAGAATTACAAAGCCTCTGCTTTATTGGATTCGGGAGCCTCAGCATGTTTTTTAGATGAACAATTTGTTAAAAGCCGTAAAATACCCTTTGTACAGAAACCTAAACCAGTACATGTAGAAGTCATAGATGGTCGTCCCTTGTCTTCTGGAGATGTCACTCATGAAACTCATCCTATAAAAGTAACAATAGACGGTCATGATAGCTACATAGCTTTTAACATAATTAAATCCCCGTCCAATCCAGTTATTTTAGGTTTATCATGGCTAGAAAAATATAACCCTCGAATAGATTGGAATTCGCGTAAACTTGACTTTTCCCAAAGCGTTATTAATAGTTCTACCAACCAAATAAAAAATTATAAGTCTAGTATAGTAAAACCCGTACTGATAGGTGCAAAAGTATTTATACACGCAGCAAAAAAAGGATCAACTTTTGCTATTTATGCTGCACCTATTTCTGAAAACGTAAAGACTTCAATTGGCATTCCAAGTCAATATCAGGAGTATTAAGACGTTTTTGAGAAAAAGAATGCAGATATTCTTCCTGAGCATCGCCCATATGATTGTTCAATCGACCTCAAGGAAGGAACTTAGCCACCATTTGGACCAATTTACAGTTTATCGCAAGATGAGATGGCTGAACTCAAGACATATATTGACGAGAATTTAGCGAAGAATTTCATACGCCATTCAAAATCTCCAGCAGGAGCTCCAATTCTATTCGTAAAGAAAAAAGATGGATCTTTACGAATGTGTGTTGATTATCGAGGACTCAACAAGATCACAATCAAGAACAGGTATCCATTACCTTTGATATCAGGACTCCTTGACCAGTTGAATCAAGCTAAGATCTATACAAAAATAGATCTAAGAGGAGCATATAATCTAGTACGGATCAAAGAAGGAGATGAATGGAAGACTGCGTTTCGAACCAGGTATGGACATTTCGAATATAATGTCATGCCCTTTGGACTCACGAATGCACCTGCTGCTTTTCAACATCTCATGAATGATGTATTTCGTGAATTCTTAGACAATTTTGTCATCTGCTATCTAGACGATATCCTGATCTATTCTAAGAACGTCGAAGAACATGAAATACATGTTCGTTAAGTATTACAAAAACTTAGAGATGCAGGATTGTAAGCCAAGATGGAAAAGTGTGTATTTCACACTACTCAAGTTGATTTTTTAGGATACATCATTTCAAATGATGGTCTCATGATGGATTCTAAGAAAGTCCAAACAATCATGGATTGGAAGATTCGAAGGACAGTAAGAGATGTCCAATGTTTCTTGGGATTTGCCAATTACTATCGGATCTTCATCAAAGATTTCTCACGAGTTGCAGCTCCACTTACACGCTTGACTAGTAAAGATAAATTCCAATGGAATCAAGAAGCGGAAGCAGCATTTGAAGCCTTGAAGACATCGTTTGTCTCTGCACCAGTCTTATATCGTGTTGATTTTTCCAAGGCATTTTTTATGGAAATAGATGCATAAGATTTTGCGTTGGGTGCAGTTTTATCACAAATGGGAACAGATGACAAACTTCATCCAATAGCTTTTCATTCAAGAAAATTCTCAGCAGCCGAGATCAATTATGAGATCCACGATAAAGAACTTCTTGCGATCGTAGATTCCTTTCAAGAATGGCGTCATTATCTAGAAGGCGCTTCTAATCCAGTCACTATGTATACAGATCACAAGAACCTCGAGTATTTCATGTCAGCATGCGTGTTGAATCGTCATCAAGCTCGTTGGAGTATGTCTTTGTCAAGATTCGAGTTCATTATCACTTATCGGCCAGGAAAACAACAAGGTTTGTCTGATGCCCTATCTAGACGTTCTTATTTTGCACCAAAAGAAGGAGATGCAGCTTTTGAGCAACAAAGAACGGTCCTCTTAAAATCGGAGCAATTTCATCTCCGAGCAATGAAATCAACATTGACTATTGATTCAACTTTTCTCAAGCAAATCCAGTCCAGTATATCCTCAGACCCTCTTGTTTATGATATCGAGAATAATTCTTCCAAGTCTCATGATCCTTCTAAGTTCGAGTTCAAGAATAATCTATTATATTTTGAAGGACGCCTATATGTTCCAGAAGGAGAAGCACGTTTACGTGTTCTTCAAGCACGTCATGACTTTTCAGCAGCAGGGTACTTTGGATATAATAAGACTTTGGAACTCATATCAAGAGATTTTTGGTGGCCACAAATGTGGAAGTCAGTCAAAGACTTTGTACAATCATGTGATATTTGTTCAAGATCAAAAATTCCTCGTCATCGACCTTACGGACTTCTTCAGCCATTACCTATACCAGAACAACTATGGTCTTCTGTTTCTATGGATTTCATCACAGATCTTCCAAGCTCAAGATCTTATGATTCTATATTTATCATAGTAGATCGTTTCACCAAGATGGCACATTTTGTGCCATGTACAAAATCTATCACAGGTGAAGAAACAGCTAAGCTTTTCATTGATAATATCTATCGCTATCATGGATTACCTAAAGATATCATATCAGATAAGGGAACTCAATTTGTGTCAAGATTTTGGAGGACCTTTTTCAAGATTTTAAAAGTGGACATAAAGCTATCTTCGGCTTTCCATCCTCAAACTGATGGACAAACAGAGCGCGTAAACCAAGTCTTGGAGCAATATTTAAGGTGTACTATCAACTACCAACAAGATGATTGGACAACCTTTCTGCCATTGGCAGAGTTTGCTTATAATAATACGGTACATTCTTCCACGCAACAAATACCTTTCTTTGCCAATTATGGCTATCATCCACGACTTGATACTTTTGATTTTTCAAAAGTTGATAATCCTGCAGCAGAAGATATGGCAAATCGGTTGTTAGAGTTACATGCAATAATGAAGACACAATTGAAGGAAGCTCAAGAACGACAAAAGATAAATGCAGATCTATATCGTAAGGAGCAACCACAACTCAACGTGGATGATAAGGTATGGCTACTTCGTCGCAATATCAAGACTACTCGACCTTGTGACAAGTTGGACTATCGTAGGCTTGGCCCCTTTTCTGTTTCTGAACAGATCAACCCAGTTGCATATCGGTTACATCTACCGGAGTCAATGAAGATCCATCCTGTATTCCACGTGTCTCTTCTTGAACCATATAAGACAGTGGATATACAAGGAAGAAGACAAATGCCACCGCCTCCTATAGAAGTAGATAATAATGAAGAATTTGAGGTGGAAGAGATATTAGACTCAAGGCGGCGCTGAAATAAGCTGGAATAACTTGTTCATTGGCACGGATATGATATTAGTGAACGCACATGGGAGCCATCCAAGAATCTAGCAAATGCATCAGCTAAAGTCAAAGTTTTTCATCAACGACATCCATCAAAACCAAGATGAAAATCTCTCTTATAAAAGAGACAAGATTGAGGCAAGATAACATTCAATTTCCTATCCTTGTTTGTAACTTCTTTGCATTTGTGATGCTAATTAGATGGAGAGCCAACAACCAGTGGATTCAACTCAAGAACCTTCGTTTGCTGACCTGCCGGACGAGACATTACGATTGTCACAACCTTCAAGACGACGCAATCGAGATGAAGATCTTCAAGAACGACATGTTCTTCCTCGAACAGATGGTGAGATACAACGCGTTTGGTATCACGATTTGGGAAGGGACTCTCGATGTTTGGTGATTTTGCTAGAGGTAGGAACAACTCCTGATGGTGTTCCGAATATTCTATTCGAAGGAAGTTACGAAGGCCTCAACAATGATCAAATAACTGGGTGGTCTTCTCGCCCTGGTATGGGACACTACCGATGGTTGAAAGGCCCTATCAATCATCTTCGAAGAGAACAAAGATCAGAGTATGTGGCGAATACAATTCATCGCATCATAGATTTCCTCAAAATATGATGACCGCTCCTCGTGGAACTCGTCTCTAGAAGGGGGAGTAATGTCACGGCCATAATCATGTAAGCTAATAATTACATATAGAAATAGGTAGAAGTGAGTAAAAGTAGATAAAAGTAAGTTAATTCTATAATATTTAATATAGAAGCTTCCTAGAAACTTCCTAGACGCTGCTTTGACTTCATAGGTGTCTTTAATTGACTTTCTGGATTAGAAACGTGGTCAACAAGTTGGCCATGTGCCACACATGTTGTTAGCTTGAAGATCAAGCTAACTATGTGGCCCACACGTAGAAAAACTTGCCTTGTAAGTCAAGGCATGTGTCCTACAAAGTCAATACATATTGGAGGTCCTATAGAACGTCGCCATGTAGCCCCTAGTTAGATAGTATATATAGAGACAAGAGTGAAGGCTTCTTCACTCTTGTCAACTCCTTTCTTGCTTCTAGTCCAGGTTCAAGAGTCTTTAGTTTCTTGACTTGTGGCAATAGCCATTCCAGTTTCCTTTTAATATACCTACTTGTTTATATTTTGACTTATTATATCGAGATAGCCTTTTGGTGTATATTTTCCCTCATCGAGTCTTTGTCCTTGACAACATGTAATTATGCATCTTCTTTTCGAACATATAATCGACCTTCAAAATAGAGAAGGTTGTTTTTGAACTCAAACTTAGAAATATCTTAGGACTTAAAAGAAAGATTCTTGATATTGTGAATAAGAGGATCAGAAGACATACTTGATTAGATTTGTTTCAAAAGAGTCGAATCAACAATCAATGTTGATTTCATTACTTGAGATGAAAATGCTCTAGCTTCAAGAGAATTATTCTTTGATAATCAAAAGATACATTTCTTTCTTTTAGTGCAAGATAAGAACATCTAAAAAGGATGTTTGATAAATCTTGTTATTTTTGGATCGATATATGATCTTGAAATCAAATCATGATAAAAACATGCTCCAATAAGCTTGGTGACTATTTAAAACACGTATTGATATAAAATACTCGAAATTCTTGTGATCCCTATATATGGTGACTAGATCAGAAGTGTCTTTTAGATGATGACGCTATTTTAGAAATGAATCCATGATTGCAAAAAGTTATTTGTCGTAGATTTCATAGTTAATCTTAGCTACTGAAAATTTTCTAAAATGAAAAGCTACTTGATGAAGTTTATCATCTGTTCTCATTTGTAATAATATAGCATCCAAAGCAAAGTTTGATGCATCTGTTTCCATAAAAAAATGCCTTAGAAAAGTTGACATGATATAAGATTAGTGCAAAAATAAAGGTTGACTTCAAAGTTTCAAAAGATGCTTCAATTTCTTTGCTCCACTCAAATTTGTCTTTGCAAGTCAAACATATAAGTGGAGCTGCAACTCGAGAGAAGTCTTTGATGAAGATCTGATAATAGTTGGTAAAGTCCAAAAAGCATTGGACATCTTTTATCATTTTTGAAATCTTCTAATCAATAATCGTTTAAACTTTTTTAGAATCCATCATAAATCTATCATTTGAAATGATGTATCCTAACAAGCTGACTTGAGTAGTATAGAATACATATTTTTCTATCTTGGCCTAGAATCCTCCATCTCTTAATTTTTATAACATATGACAAACATGAAGTTCATATTCATCTATATTCTTAGAATAGATCAAGATGTTGTCTAGATAACAGACAACAAAATCATCTAAAAACTCTCAAAAAACATCATTCATTAGATGTTGAAAAGCTGTTGGTGCATTTGTAAGTCTAAAAAGCATGACGTTGTATTCAAAATGCCCATACTTACTTCAAAATATAGTCTTCCATTCATTTCTTTCTTTAATATATATTAGATTGTACGTTCTCCATAGATCTATTTTTGTGTAGATCTTAGCTTGATTTAGTTGATTGAGAAGTCCGAGTATCAAAGGTAGAGGGTACCTATTCTTGATGGTGATCTTGTTGAATCCTCGATAATCAACACACATCCACAATGATCCATCTTTCTTCTTTACAAATAAGATTGAAGCTCTTGCTAGTGATTTGAAATGGCATATGAAATTCTTAGCTAGATTTTCTTCAATATATTCCTTGAATTCAGTCAATTCATTTTTTGATAAATTATAGATTGGTCCAAATGGCAATTGTGCTTTTTCTTGAATGTTAATTGAGTAGTCATAGGGACAATGTTCTGGAAGAGTATCCGCATTCTTCTTCTCAAATACATCTTGAAATTCTTGATATTGGTTGGGAATGCCACTTAAAGTCCTCGCATCATTAGAAATAGGTGTGGCATAAATGACACAAGGTAGTCATTCTTTTGCAGCATGCGAGAAAGCTCTTGCAACTACAAACATATGTTTAATTGCATTAGACTTATGATTTTCCATTGGATTAATTTTATTCTTAATTATACTTTAAGACAAGTCAAAGGTACGAGAAATTCAATCTTTGCAAGGATTATATTTTTTTTTAACCATGATAAATCTAAAATGAGTGGATTAGAGGGAGATCTTATTATATTAAAGATTATGCAACCACTATGACTATTTATTGCTACATCTATAGGAAGTATTTCATGAGTAACATCTCTAGAAGACAATAGACGACCATCTATGACTTCTACATGAATAGGTTTGGTTTTTTTGTACTAAGAGTATTTTATAATTTTTAATAAATTCTATGTCTAAGAAATAAGCTGAGGCTTTTGTATCTATCAAGGTGGAGGCTTTATAATTATTAGATTCTAAATACACATCTATTATAAAACAAAGAGAGGGTTTTGAAGAGAGAATAGGACTTTTATTAAAAATTATATAAGATTATAGCCGCATGGTTCTTATTGTGGCTGAACAAATTTGTTTTTCGACACATTATCTTTTTTAATAGATGTACTCCTCATTTTGTGATTTTGTTGCTTCTTTGGATAATATTAAGTAGTGTGTTTAGATTCTACATAATTTAAACATAATCTTCTTGATGGTGACAAGTCTTTTCTTACTTGGTAAGAGGTTTAAAACATGTCGTATCAATTTGCATATCCTCTACTTTAGAATATATGTATTGTGTTGCCATCAAATTGTAGTAATGTTGAGATTAATTTGTAGGACTCTCAGATCAAAATTCAAAAAGTTGATTGTTGCAATTCAATAGCAAAGTCAATTGCTTGACTCAATGTTTGAAGATTAGATAAGTTGAGCATCAATTTCTTTACTTCATATTATAATCTATAGAAAAATTGGCTAATAAGTGCAGCATCATCCTACTTGATATGATTTGTAAGTTGTAAAAACTATAAAGCGTATAACGTTACAAATCAATTGCCTTGTTACAAAATACGGATCTTATTGGTTGCAATATGAGTTGCATCATATTCTCTATACATAGAATAGAATTCTATCAAAAATACCTCCAAATTATTCAATATTAGATCTCGTTGTTCATGGAAAGATAAAAAACCATGATAATATTAAATCTGAAAAAAGTGTAGCAATGAATCTAACTTGTGATTTTGGAATTGGATAACTTTGAGGTTGAAGTTGAATAACAAATTGTACTTGATTGATGAATCCTCAAAATTTAGATCTTGTATTATCAAACTTCTCAACAAAAGCAACTCTTGGTTCTCTAATACTTCAAGGATGTTTAGTGTGGATATAAAAACATGATTTGGTGTAAATATTGAAGCAGCTCTATATCCTCATTTCTATATCCTCACTTCCTGCCATTCTTGTTGATCCTTGTGGTGGTAAGCTAAGTTGATGCATCGCAAGCATCAACTCCTTCAATTGCTCTTGCATTTGTGTCATTGTATTCTTCATTTCAATAAGCTTTGCTATAATAACACTCAAAAAAATATTTAATATCACTCAAGATAAATAAAAGAAAGGACTTGAAGACAAAAAAAATACTAAGAACAATATCAGTTTAGAAGAAAGTAATCTGCAACTTCTAATATACTTCCGTCTTATCATAAAAAAAGGATAATCGACTCTTAATCAAGACAAGATAAAACTTTGATATTGTAAGTGTACTCTTGTGAATCCGTCAATGACATGAACTAAAAGATGATGCATAAACCAATGAAATCCATGTCAAAGAAAGAGTAACAAAATAGAAATAAGAAAGTACGTATATTAAAAAGAAACTAGAATAGCTTATTGCCAGAAGACAAGGAACCTGTCAAGGACAAGAACTCGATGAAAAAACAATTCAGACAAGTGAGCCTTCACTCAAAGAAAGGTAATTAAATATAAATAAACAAGTATGTATATTGAAAGAGAAACTGGAATGGCTATTGCCAAAAGACAAGAAAACTAGAGACCCTTGAAACTAGACTGGAAGCAAAAAAAGAGTTGATAAGAGTGAAGAAGCCTTCACTCTTGTCTCTATATATACTATCTAACTAGGGGCTACATGGCGACGTTCTATAGGACCTCCAATATGTATTGACTTTGTAGGACACATGCCTTGACTTACAAGACAAGTTCTTCTACGTGTGGGCCACATAGTTAGCTTGATCTTCAAGCTAACAACATGTGTGGCACATGGCCAACTTGTTGACCACGTTTCTAATCCAAAAAGTCAATTAAAGATACCTATGAAGTCAAAGCAGCGTCTATGAAGTTTCTAAGAAGCTTCCATATTAAATACTATAGAATTTACTTACTTTTATCTACTTTTATTTACTTCTACTTATTTGTATATGTAATTACTAGCTTACATGATTATGTCCGTGATAGAAACTTGAGAGTCTTGAAACTTGGCTAGAAGCAAGAAAAGAGTTAACAAGAGTGAAGAAAGCTTCACTCTTGTCTCTATATATACTATCTAACTAGGGGCTATGTGGCGATTTTCTATTGGACCTTCAATATGTGTTGACTTTGTAGGATACATGCCTTGACTTACAAGGCAAGTTTTTCTACGTGTGGGCCACATGGTTAGCTTGGTCTTTAAGCTAACATGTGTGGCACATGGCCAACTTGTTGACGACTTTTTTAACCCAAAAAATCAATTATAGACACCTATAAAGTCTAAGTAATGTCTATGAAGCTTCTATAGAAGATATTATAGAATTAACTTACTTTTACCTACTTCTACTTACTTCTATCTATTTATATAGGTAATTACTAGCTTACATGTATATGTCTATGATAGAAGGACTATTAATATTACTATATTTTATTTTATAAATATTTAAATAAAATGATGAAGTTATAAATTTTTATATTTATTTTTTAAAAATTTAAATATAATTTTAAGCATGTTTTATTGCTAATGATTAGTCTTAAATAAATTAATGCTTTTTTTATTTAAAATAAAATAATCAAATCATAAAAAATATTTTGAGATAAGAAATTATTTTCAAAATATAAATATATGTTAGAGTTTTATAAATACTTTAGAAAATAATTGAGTAAATTATATAATAATATATTTATTTGATTTTTTTATATAAATTATTTTATATATCTTTCATTTATAGTTTTTTGAAAATAAAATCATTTTTTTTAAAATAAAAATAATTTTTTTTAATTTTAATTAAAGTTGTCAGATTCTATTTTATTTAAGAGAAATTTAGTCTATCTTTAATTGAGTAGATTTATATATATATATATATATATATATATATATGAAGTTTCTTAAATTTAATATTTAAAATCTGAAGGTTTTTTAAATATATAAATAAAAATATTATTTTATAATATATAAATATACTTTTAATAGAAAATCTGGACATTTCAAATATTATGAATTATATAAAGGATCTATCAATAAATTTTAAATTTCTAAAATAATAATAATCTAAATGTTAATAATTATTCATGTGTTCATTAATAACATTATCATAAATAAATCTTTAGAACATTTGGACATAGTGGTAATATTCTTGGTATTCTTATTAAATTTATTCAATATTTTATTATTATTAAATATATTATCATTAAATACCTTATTTTTGATCATGTATGATGAAGCTTAAGCCACAAAGTGGATAAATGCAAGAATAAATAATTCCAAAAATATAATATAGTTTTTTTTAAAACAATTAAGGCAAAAAAAAATTGATGTTTTATTATTTTTTTTTGGATTATAATAAAATAATTTAAATAATTTAAAATTTCTTTAATACATAAAGATTAGAAAATAAAATTAAATAAGAATAAAAAAATATAAGTTTAAAAGTAGTACTCATGCATTCATGGCAAATAAAGAAGTTCCTATAGTTGCTATAATCAAGTGAATTTGGAATTTAGTTGCATCTGAATTCATGAATTCAATCAAAAATTACTTGTCATTTATAACTATATTTTATTTACAAATAGTATACATAAAAAAAAAATACTAAATTTATTATAATCAAGTTTATTTTTATATAAATTAATGCAACTATATATCTAATAATGTCCTCTATGTGCCCAAAATAAAATCATACATATTTATGTAGTGAATTAAAATGTCATAAAAATTTAATAGTTTATTTTAAAATAAATTATAAATAATTTTATTAAAATCTTATTTTCTATAAATAAAATATAAAGAAAATATTATTATTAAAAAATATTATATAATTGGATATGTTTTCTAATTTTACATCCCATCTTAGTAAGTTTGCACTTTGACCTATTTGTCTTGGCCATTTCAATGTTGAGAGTATAAAGGAGATTTATAACATGATGATTGGCTTGTATATAAGTTAAAACTTAAGTCTAAATATTATGGCTTTTTCTTGTGAGCAGTATATCAAAAGCAAGAGATAAAGGACTTCATATCCAAGTGGTAAAAGAATGCATACTATCAATATTTTGGAAACTATGCATTTTAAAGTTTGTGAACCTATAACTATGACATTTGTAAAATTAAATTGTTTTCTTATTTTTTTATTAATAATTAGTAATAGAAATAATTTTCTGATTTATCTACTTAAAATAAAGAACAATAATTTTCTAAAATTCAAAGATTTTAAAGCACATATAAAGAAGCAATTGAATATAAAATTAAGATATCACATACAAATAATTGAAGAGAACTAAAACCTAAGTAAATTTATGTGTGTATAAATAATAACATAATTTAAAGATAAATCTAAATATTTATATTACAAAAAATAAATATAAATTATACTATTTTTTTTAATAATGAAATACAACATATTATATGTTCAACAACTTGACTATGAATTTTAGGTAGAAGTAATGGAGAGTAGTGTATAGGTAAATAATTATTATCCTACAAGTATTTGTGAAAAAAGAGAGAAAAAAGAGAGAGAATAAATTTTATGATGATTAAGCTTAATCCAAAAATCACTATTAATATATATATATATTTTATAAGAAATTAAAATATTTTAGACTTATATATGTTTTAATAAAAAAAATAAACTTAAAAATAAGATAAAAAATCATCAAAATAAAAAATATAATTTTAAGCACTTGAAAATATATTTAAGTTGAAGTAAAAGCATCATTATGAATAAAAATTGATTTAATAAAATTACAAAAATAAAAACTGAGTAATTTTAAATTATAAGATCAAGAAAATATAATTAAAGAAATAAAATCATAATTACATCCATAATCTAACAAAAAAATAATACAACGTATATAAATTATATAATAAAAGATTAATATTCTAATAGACATGAATTTCTTCTAAAGTAATAATGACCACTTAGAAAGACATGCATTATAAGACCTTTATGCCAAATTTATTACAATTCAAATATTTGCTTCTTGGATTGAAATATATTTTTGAAATATTTTTGGATTAAGCTTGAAATATATTTTTGAAATATATTTTTGAAATATTTGCTTCTTGGATTGAAGCAAAAATTGGTGAGAGTAGTAAAGACTTAAATATCTACATACAATCCAATTTTTGGAGCAATTGAATAGTTCAACAAGAAGAAATCTATGTTGAAAGATCAACATTCAAGTTCGAGAAGAAGGGCGGCCAATGACCAGGAGGTTTTAAAAGCTTTTCTTGCAATTGGTAAGTCAGATTCTTCTTAAATTTTGTCTGATTGTTAATTGCTTATTGGTTGAAGTTTCAATAAAATTTTAGTTAAGATCTACACTTCCATTAATATTTATTGAAGTTTCAAATAACAATAATAATTCATTGAAATTTACTTGGGATTTTCTTGGATTTATTTAGGATTTAGGATTTCATTGGAGTTTGATTTAGAATTAGGATTTATAATTTGATTAAGATTTGATCTAAAAATAGGATTTAAGATTTTTAAAAGATTTATCTAGGGATTGAATAGGATTTCTTTAAGATTTGATAACGTTTGATTAAGATTTAGGATTTCATTGGAATTTGGCAAAGGATTTTATTAAAATATGATTAGAGTTTGAGAATTTTCTTTAAGATCTTATTAAAAGATTTCTTTATATTTCTTTTATAAGTTCTTGAGTCTTCTTTTGGATTTAATTAAAATTGATTAGCATTTTTATAATTTAATTGAAGTTTATTTAGGATTGTATTAGAGTTGTTAGGATCATCTTGTTGAAAGTTTCATTTTTCCATCCATAGCCAAGTATCTAATATATTCTCAAGAAAAGTTCACATAATACAACAATGGCATCTAAAATTAATATGCAGCAATTTTTTTGTGTTGATTTATTTTAGTAAAGAATAAGGTGGATAATTATTTGTACATAATATAATAAAATAAGTTCTTGATAGTTATAATTTTCTATGTAAATGATTTGAACATCTTAATAAGAAGTATAAAAAAGAAAAAATAATCATAGACCAATATTGAAACAGAATATTTAATAAGGGGCTTTAATTTTTTTTCTTTATTGCCTTAAGATTAAATTTCCAAGGATTGTGCCAAATACTATATTAAAATGAATCAATATAAAGATATCAACAATTTCTTGAAACCATTTAATATAAAATTATAAGAATTGATTAATAATCTACTTCAAACATTCTTAAATTTTAATAAACTTTTAAATAAAAAATTGTAAAATTTAAAGATAAAACTTTAAAAAATGAATAAATTATTCTATAAAAAATTATTGTAAGCCAATTTATGTATGTGATAATGGATACAAGACTTGGTCTTATATATCTGATGATTATTATGAATTAAATAAATAAATAAGTAAATAGTCCTGTACATCACATAATAGTAAAGAGAATTAATCTTTACTATTATGTGATGTTTGAAAGCCACATTGGACCTCAATCATTGCTTTAATGGTAAATATATCAAACTATAAGACTATTGTAATGAATATTATATCAATATTGCAAATAATTCTACATTATTTTATTGTAATATTTTTTATATTAATTAATATTAATTGTATTTAATGTTTTATTTTTTAAAATGTATGTAGTATTGTGGCAATTTTTGCATAATTAAACATGATACAAATTTTAAATCTTAATTATAAAATAAAAATAAAAACATTTAATATACTAGAAAAGTTTCACCTTGATGTAGTGTGATTTGGTGCAAAAATATCCATCTCTTATTACACATTGCAAGTTACAAATTGTACCATC